>NC_067114.1:26137086-26312847 GCF_021347895.1 Acanthochromis polyacanthus | reverse complement strand
CTGATCCTGCTCCTTAAGGTTCCCAGGAGCTATCTTCTGGTAAGCCTGCATTGCTCCTGCTGACATCATGCTTCTCAGAAGCTTCTCCAGCTTCTTGTTTTTACCACTGTCCAGCTCCTCAGGCTCACTGCTACTCTGCACCTCAGTCAGTCCCTCTAGTTCTTGGGTCAGCTATTGTCTCTCCTGTAGCCGAATCATCTCTTAAGTGATTTCATATTCTCCACTTCTAAAGTTTTTGTGGTTTAGTTGACACCTTTTCCATTCCCAAGCGTGTTTTTGGGCTGGACAGCACCTCAGCTGACTGATGTGGTCATCATGTCTTCTGACTATTTCCAAACCCAGGGTTTGTTTGTGAATCAGATTTGTTGAAGTCATAGGATCTATTTAGTTGAAGATTTTTGCTAGAAACAGCTACAAATTCATTGGTTTTTGGATTTTCATTTCATTGTTTTTTTACTTTATCGTCGATTGTCTCTCTTAAGTTTCAGCTACTTCAGAGTCTCCTAGCAGGGACTTAAAGGGGAACTTCGTTTTTTTCTCAACCTGGGGTCTGTTTTCATATGTCGCGAGCTATCGCGCAATTTTGGAACGAGATTTGCTTTCTAGTGTCCTGAGATTTGGATACAGACCACAACAAAGAGCGATCGCCCGGTAATGTGGAGGTTTTCGTTCACTTCTCATCTCTAGTACGTTGTGGGACACTCATTGAGACTATCCGAGCCGGTCAGTGTGGGGAAAAAAAGCACGTTAGGGTGGACTTTGACGGAGGGGGGCAAGTTGCCCCATACTTTTCGCTAGCTGAGCTGCTAGCTGAGCTGCTAGCTGAGCTGCTAAGCTGCCTGCCTGGCTAAATACTGGAGCTATGTCGAAAATTAATTTATCCATCACTCACATATATGAAATGACATATGAAAACAGACCCCAGGTTGAAATAAAACGAAGTTCCCCTTTAACCATTCATATGGAGCACCAAATGATTCTTCATAACTTGTCTACTGCCAAAACAGACAAGGAGATTTCCTCTGCTGAACTGAGAGTGACTTTATGAATTGTTGTTTTCTTTGGCAGAGCAAACAGAGGGGAGAGGAAATGAAACTAGAGACTCTTGATCCCCACGTATGCCCTCACCACACAGACACACACACACACACACACACACACACACACACACACACACACACACACACACACACACACACACACACACACACACACACACACACACACACACACACACACACACAAGCCTCTCAGCTCCCAGTGCAGTTGAAATGGTTGCAACTTTAGCATTAAACATTCACACTATGCAGCCACGTGTTGTTTAATGGAAACACACGCATATGTGTACTTTATTACCCATACTGTGGGGACAGATATCTGTTTCATCAGCCACATTGCTGGTACCGGCCTTCCTGTTAGGTGACAAATCTCCATAACATGCATCATTAGATTTGATAGGAGAATTTGGTTTGATGTTAGTGGAAAGTTGCATTAAGGTTAAAGTAAAAGTTAAAATGCAAGTTAGGATTATGTAACAGGTAATTCCAATTAGAGTGCCACTGTGAATGTACGTGTGTGTGTTCATGTGTGTTGTGACTGCTGTGGGTAAGTGTGTATGGACATGCTCCTCTGTGGTTTGTGTCTGCGAGTTGTCAGTTGATTTCTCTGGCTGATCAATAGCCTTTGAACCCTTTAACTGCCTTTCATATCATCTTTTACAATGGTCAGCATTGAAGCGTGCGTGTGTGTGCGTTAGTATGTATTTCTATTGAGATAGCTTTGCTTTTTTTTCCACAAACAAAAAAAAAAGTAGAAATCAGCATACACAGGGGAATAGAAAACTGGAGGAAAAAATCGAAAGAGAAAGCGTACAAGGAGAAAGATTCACAAGCAGATGATAACTCTACATCTCTGTAATGATTGAGAGTCATGGCTTCCAGGCTGAAGTTATCCTCCTCATTGAAATAGCAGCTACAGATGTGTCTCCAGGTAGAGGAGGTCAATTAGCAATGTGTGGTTGTATTTACATTTTAGGCTATCTATCATGCTAATCGGTGGTTGATTTATCAGCCAGGTTGTGATTAATGCAAGGTTAGGGCTGCGGGTGTCCTGTGGCTGAAGCTGGATGGAAAATAACAAGTAGAGGTGAGGGATTCTTTTCCCTTAGCGCAGTAGGAGACAACAAGAGGAGGAGGAAGGTGAAATACCTCATATTACTTAGCGTCTTCTCTCTTACTAATCAATCCAAATTTGCATGTCACAAGAAAAACACAGGCAAAAGAGAGTAGGGGGACAAAGTGTAGGGAAGATGCTGCCGTCTTAGTTTTATGAAGTTTTCTTTTTTTTTTTTTTTTTTTTTTTAGGGTAGGGTGAATGGTAGGAAAGCAATATCCTCTCGGCCTTTTAATCATGGGATGACGGGCCTAGGACCTGTCTCAGTGTGTGTGTGTGTGTGTGTGTGTGTGTGTGTGTGTGTGTGTGTGTGTGTGTGTGTGTGTGAACTGTGGCCCCATTGATCAAAGCCAGAGCTGGTGTGATGGGATAGAGGGACAAGGCTGGCCGTGGACACAGCAACTCCCCGGCTCCCTGCCGTCCTCCCCAACACCGCTCAGGCCGGCGTGGGGCCATTTGTCAAAGTTTTATCTGATTCCAGAGGTATTGGATCTATCAGTCATCACGTATGAGAGAGGAGATTGACCTCCTCTGTGGGCATTTTTCTAAATTAGACTCAGCTGATATTGAAGCGACATAGCCTGCCATTATAGGTGACAAAAGCATTGTAAAGCTGGCTCATTAATACCAAGTGTAACACTGTAATTTGATTGCAAGTAGGGGTTTGGGTGAGGTGGGGGCATGTGGAATTTTGAGGGGTGTAAGAGATGTTAAGGTGGTGTCCCTGAAGTCTAAGTGGTTTCTTCCCTCTCCCTGGGCTTTAGATTGCCTTCCACACTGACAAAGCACCTGCCAGACATTCATCAACGATCCCATCCATCTGTCCATCAGGTTGGCGGTCCACTCGGTCATCAACAGGTAATGCCTGGTGGCTGGGCTGCCTGCCTGATAATGAAAGATAGGAAAACATCACACACTCTGTCACCCAGTGTTAAGGCCCATATGTATCCCACTTAAGACAAAACATGCATCTCATGCATTCCCTTCTCTGCATCCAGTCTCTTTCTTTCTTACATTCCCTTCCTTCATACCCTTGTTTAACCTGATTCACAATCATTAATCATTTTGGAAGAGTAAAGTCAAAGACTAGTGGTCTTTTGTAATTTTCTAATCTCATTTCACAAAAAAAGGAGGAATCTCTGTGTGTGATTTTTCTTCAGCTAATGCTGTGGTGGTTGGACTAACAAGCAACATTTTGGTACATTCCAACTAAATTGCCCTGACTATGTTTAGTTTTCTGGCAGACAGCACTGGTTAATTGCCACTTAATTAGCTGTTTTACCCAGAATGCTTTGACCCACTTGGGACAGGTCTCTCATTAAAGGCAAAGCATCTAAACTCATCATGGATTCTGAAAAGCATTCTGTGTGGAAAAACACAATTATCAGCATTTAGATGCATACATTTTAGAATAGGTGTTATTTGGATGTTTTTTTTATTATTATTGCACAACTTCACAGCTCATGCTCTAAGGACTTACTGGTTGTGACTGACTTTCAACTTCAAGAGTTTACTTTCTGCTTTACAGATGTAGGGAGAGTTATTTACAATATTTCTATATCTTACAGAGGGTGTTATTTTATATCTTCAGAGGTTATTTTTTTTGGTAAGACGCCCTACACAGCCATCATGCTTTGAAACAGGTGAACCAGGCACTGAGAAAATTGCTGAAGTGATTTTCATGACAGCTGCTCATTAGAAGTGTCAATAAATGTGACAATGAAAGGGTTTACAACGAGCTGAAGGAAGCAAAGCATTACTGTTTATCTTTGAATTTAGAAGACTGTGAATTGATGTCATGGTGGTTGTGTTTGTGATTATTGGAGATGGTCTGGAACCCCAAAGGGTCCCCTCCGGTAACAGTTCATGCCCAGTGAGCAACCCTTGCTCTGGCTTAGCACCCTCCTGGCTACATCAATATGCCCCCAAGTTTCAACAACAAGTCAAAACACAAAAGCACACTATTACGCTTCGATATCAATAAAACCTGCATCTACAGACATTAAAGATTGAGCTCTGCTGGCAGGAAGACAAGCTGTTTCCTCTGTAAACTTTCCTCCTGCGTAATCAGTCACACTTCAAACTGGCAAGTCAGACACCCTGGATCTGAAAACTTACAGTCAAAGCTTTTAATTCTGTTCGGTTCGGTGCCCCTCTCTCTCCTTCCTTGCCTGCCTGTGAATCAGTTTCCACTGACTAAGAGCAAAAAGGCAGAGATGTGCGGCTTCCACCGTACAGATATTGGCAGAGTGTCATCGGAATGAATGAACCGCTCTTGCATCGCAACTGCCAACTTGTCAGCTGCAAGCTGGAATGCATGACTGACACCCCCTGATTGGTCGATTTAATATAGAGAGATGGAGGGAAGTAGATGGTTGTCTGCCTTCCCTGAGCTCTGCTAGAGTGGGAGATGGAGGGAGAGGTGTAAGTCTATTTGTCGAAGACGTGAAGCGCTAACTCTCTAGGTATGGGTCTGTATGCCTTGTTAGAGAGAGAGAGATTTTTTCAAACAGGGGGAGTTAGCATGCAGTTTGTTATCGCTTCACCCCGGGTGTTCCTGACAAATCGACTCAGACAGCCATCAGACGATCTGGCAGAACAAGACATTTCAAAAACTGGTGTCAGACCAAAATATATGGAGGTTAAAGTTCTGAACAAAGCTCTGGGGTGCTGGCAGATGGATTCACATACAAGACCAAGGTGTTAGCCCTGTCAGTGCAACCTGCTGCTTGAATATACACACAACGAAACACTTGAAAAGTGAAAGTATAGTTGTAAAGTAAATGAGTTTTAGCCAGATAATTGTGTTGAATTTAATTCTCTGTTCAAGGTCCTTAGATCCAAAAACCACTCGAGCAGCAGACAAGCATACTTATCATTTTGTAATCAATTTTATTCCCTTTTAACTTGTTTAATGTTATGAAAATTATTTTGGCATAATTAACCAGGAGGCTTGCTTCATTAGCATCACTGTGTAGGATAACATAGTGCAACTGCAATAACTTTTAAGTGCGAATGACTTTTTGGGAAACAAAATGAAATAATGATGTACAGGTTTAATGCTACCACTTAGAAATACCCATAAGGCAAATCACATAAACTCAAAGTAGAAACAAGCGTACTTTGTACCATGCATAGTGCATGTAACATATAAACAAATGAGGAATGTTGTAAATAAATTTAATCAATTCTTTGTAAATGTTGGCCCTGAATTGGCAGCACAAATTCCTGACCAAGGAAGTGATAACTATTGTGCATATATTAAACATAATTCCATGTCCTTTTTTCTGTCTGCTACGAATGAGCAAGAAGTTATGAAAACTGTTCAAAAGTGTAAAAGTAAGTCATCTGTTGATTCTCACAACATTAGTATGATATTAATAAAACAGGTTATTCTGAACATTGTCAAACCCTTGACCTACATCTTTAACTTGTCATTTCAAACTGGTTGTTTTCCAGAAAAAATGAAAATCGCAAAAGTAATCCCGCTATATAAACAGGGAAATAAACACCATTTTACAAATTATAGACCAATCTCACTGTTGCCACAGTTTTCAAAAATCCTGGAAAAACTTTTCAATTCTAGCATAGAAACATTTCTCGGAAAACATCAAATAATAAATGAAGCGCAGTATGGATTCAGAACTAAAAGGACAACATCAATGGGAATAATTGAAGCACTCGAAGGAATCACATCTGCACTTGACCAGAAACTGCATGCAATTGGCATTTTTATCGATCTAAAAAAAGCATTTGACACCATTAATCATGCTATATTACTCGATAAATTATATAAATATGGAATTAGAGGTGTGGCGGGAGACTGGATTAAAAGTTACCTGACTGGAAGAGCACAGTATGTCCAAATGGGACAGTCTAGATCAGATGTGCTTGTGGTGTGCCCCAGGGGTCTGTCTTGGGACCTAAATTGTTCAACATTTACATAAATGATATCTTTAATGTATCTCAGACCTTGAAACTTATCCTTTTTGCCGATGATACAAACATTTTCTATAGTAATGACAATTATAATGAATTAATAACTGTAGTAAATAAAGAACTCAAAGTGATAAAGAAATGGATGGATATAAATAAGTTATCTTTAAATACTGAAAAAACCAAGGCAATGATGTTTGGGAATCTACAAATGAACTCAGAAATGCAACCTTCTGTCGATAGTGTACCTATTGAATTTGTTTGTTAAATTAAATTTTTGGGCGTTGTAATTGACAACAAGTTGTCATGGAAACCACACATCAAACACATTAAAACCAAAATTTCCAAAAGTCTCTCAATTATAAACTAAGCAAAACCTTACCTGGATGTGAATGCACTTCGCACACTTTACTGCTCTTTAATCCTCCCTTACCTGACATACTGTGTTGAAGTGTGGGGAAACACCTACCAGAGCACAACTAATCCTCTAGTTTTGTTACAAAAATGAGCTGTGCGGATCATTCACAAGGCGGGTTTTTTAGAACACACACATAATTTGTTTACTCAATCAAAGTTGTTTAAATTTAATGATCTTGTAAAATACAACACGTCAATCATTCTTTTTAAAGCTTTCAATAAATTATTACCAACCAATCTTCAGCGCTTCTTTATAATTCGAGAGCAAACATATGATTTGAGAGGTTATGCTAATTTTACATTACCCAAAGTTCGAACTACTCGTAAAAGTTTTTGTGTGTCTGTGTGTGGGGTGAAACTTTGGAACAGTCTGGACTTACAGCACAAGCAATGCCAAAATATTAACAGATTCAAACTGTATTATAAACATCAGATCTGGTCTAATTATAGGCACTGCATGCTGTAATTCACCTTGTCATTTACAGTTACTGATCAATGTGTCCCTATTGTCCCTATTGTGGTGTTTGTCCATTACCATCGCTGGTATTTTGTCAATTTCCAGTATTTTGTCCATTTCTAGTATCTGTCCATTTCTGCTATTAGTCCATTACCATTGCTGGTATTTGTCAATTACCATTGCTGGTATTTGTCCAATTGTTTATTGTCTTTTGTGTATTATATTGTATTTGTCACTGTAACATAACCTTGTTATGATGAGTCACAGCTCATAGTGTTTCTGTAGATGAGCTTGCGGGTAGGATTAAATAAGTTTTCTTCCTTCTACTCCCTTTTCAGGCATTCTATGCATATGTTACCATATTGGAATGTTTGTTTTTGCATTGTTATTGAAATCGCCTGAAATGAATGAATACATATATATATATATATATATATATATATATATATATATATATATATATATATATATATATTCTTATTTGGAGAAATGCCAATGTTCATTTCTATATTTTTAAATTTGTTGTCAAAATTAGACATTACTCACAATGCTTACTTCCTGACAATTTGGTTGAAGATTAAAATGTGTAAAATGCACCATAGAGCTTTTTTTTTTGGTGAGGAAGAACTTGACCCGCCTTCACTTGAACCGTTCCGACACCTTTGGGATGAATTGGAATGCCAGTTGTGAACCAAGCAACAACAGTCTCCATCCTCACTAATGCTCTTGTTGCTCAATGTGAGAAAATCCCAGCAGTCAGGTTCTACAATCTTTCATGAACCCGAAAGCAAAGGAGTGGATGATTTTCATGCTCAGAGCAGGACAGTAATGCTTTTCGAAGGATGGATGTCAACCAGTCTCATATGGATGTAACATTTAAGTGTCCTCATGCTGATCACAGTGCACAGTGCTGCAATGCTGGAGTCATCAAATTCCAGATTTGACTCAGTGTCTGTCTAAAGCTACAGGTATTTTCTCAAATGATGCCTCACAAATGCAGTGAACTGCAAATGACTAAAAAATGCCAAAAGTATGTCTATAAAGATGTCTTTACAAACATCTAGACTACTTCCCTTGCATACACACTTTGTAAAAAAGTGACAATTTGAAAATCCCTACAACTAGTGACTAGGAATTATAATTGAATTATAAATAAACTGATTGATTCAACAAGCACATCAGTATACACACATCTCACCCATCATCATGGATTTGTTTTGGAGAAAACTAGCGTTTACTCCTCAGCGTAAGTCATTCTGCAGCTTCTTTTTGGCTGTGTGGGATTCTAGTTTACTCTATTTGAGAAACTGCTGTGCAGCTGGATGGTGACAGGCCAAAGCAGAACGCACTCTGTTTCAGCATGTAATTTCATGTTACTGGGAATGTAACATTATTGTTTTCCCCCCCTGCACTCCAATTTAGAGACAGATCAATATTCAGCTTTGTTTATCAAAGTGACAGCTCCTGGATATTGCATTTTGCATTTTTATGTTTTCCTTTATAAGCGGGTATTAAAACATAATATATCTGAAGTCTTGGTTTTATGGGCTGACAAAGGGTGGGGAGGCGCTGTTAATGGCGTAAAACAGTTGAGGAATGGTGGCTGCTCCTGTTCATACACTCATTGTTGCAAATATCCATCACACACATCAGCATCAGTGTTTGCCTAATGAAGACGCTCTCTTTTGGCAAGTGTCGTCGATAACAGACAAAAACCACAGAGGAATTCCAGTAGGGGTCTGCATATGTAAGTGCACACATAGATGTGGGTGTGTGTGTGAGTGTGGTGCAGGGTTTTGTGTGTGTGTGTGTGTGTGTGTGTGTGTGTGTGTGTGTGCATGCTTTGTGTACATACAGGGACTTGACGCTGAAGTCCCAAATCATGCATTATTTGCAAACCAACCATAAAGAAATGACAATGGCAGCCCTATGCATACAAATCAGGGCCCATTATCCACCTCAGTCTGTCAGTTAGCATGCCATATGTGAAAGGAGACTTGGCCGAGGGGAGTCGTACCCGAGGCCCTGATAAATGCTTTGGCTGATTCCCCTTGTGAGTGATGGAGCACTAACCCTGTTTAGCTTCTTTAATATACTTGTATTAGCATGAATAAATAACGACTGTGTCCGGATGCTGCAAATATTTGATTGCGCCTCCATAATAGGCTGGTGTCTTCCATCACATGATGCCACTGCGACTCTCTTGGTGTCGCAGCCCAGGCAGACTGACATCGATCTTTATCACCTGCTCCCTAAATCAATTACAAACCCTCAGAGAGAGTGGCAGAGAGGGGCAAGGTGGTGATGATGGCTGCGCGGAGTTGTGTGCCATTCCAGCTGTGCCAAGCTGTCTTGTGTTTTGTAACCCTGTTTGTACAACAGAAAGCTCGGATGTGTCATGGTGGGTGTTGTAGCTACACATGCACGAGGTGAGAGCATAACAAATGCCTCTTGTTAACAAATTGGGTTCAGCTCTACTTTAGGAGAGCTCACAAGCTGGATTTTTTTTTTTTTTTTTGCAGTGGGAGATAACACACTGCAGTGTAGCCAAGTTGTCCATAGCATGAGCAGATGTTAAAAGCTACTTTTATGTTTATGATAAATATTATCACATTATAAAATTCAGATGGATGACACTGTAATAGGAGAGATGTGTTTCTGTATACAGAGATGCATTTACATTGTTTTGCCAGAAAAGCCCACCTTTATCTTTTGATGGACCGGAATGGGGGAAATGACAACAATCATTCTCTCGTTCCATATGTTTTATTTATACAAAAATTGCAGGAGCTTATGAGCAGGGTGATCTGGAGAAAATAATATGAAAACGAGAAATAAAAGAATATTAGAGTGGCCATTAGTAATCACTGTGATCGCTCCTGTAGATAAGCATCAGATACCTGTTCTGAAGTGATTGATTTCACACTGACCAAGAAATGAGAAAACTCAGTGTGTAGTTTCTTGCTTCTCTCCAAAGGTGCTGCGCTAACAGTGAACTTTCAACCTTGGTTCTAGAGATTTCAGAGAAGCAAGTATTTGCTAAACACATTATGTATATACACTGCCTGACCAAGAAAAAAGTCACCACTTGGATTTAACTAAGCAAATAGGTAAGAGCCTTCCATTAAATAATTACTGCAGTGATAAATATGTGTCAGTTGTCAACCACATCTTTAACCCTAGCTGATGCAGTGAGTAGCTTTTCATTTCTTAAACTACTATGTTGGTAAGACATATCCTGTGGTTGTAGAAAGGATGTTAATCTGTTTCTGACAGGTGAAATTATTTTCCTGCATCAAGCAAAGAAAACAGCTAAGGAGATTTCTGAAACTACTAAAATTGGGTTAAGAACCATCCAACGCATTATGAAAACTTGGAATGATAGCAGTGAACCATCATCTTCAAGGAAGAAATAGGATCAGTCATGTAGTCTGATGAGTCCAGATTTACTGTGTTTCAAAGTGATGGACGCATCAGGGTAAGAAGAGGGGCGGATGAAGTGATGCACTCATCACGGCTGATGTCTACTGTACAAGCCTGTGGATGCAGTGTTATGATCTGGGGTTGGTCAGGTCCAGGTTCAGCAACGTTATGTTCCCAAAGAATGAGGTCAGCTGACTATCAATATATTATTAAAAATTACCAGGTCTTTCCATCAATGGAGTTTTTCTTCCCTGGTGGCACAAGCGAATTCCAAGATGACAATGGTAGGATTCATGGGGCTCACATTGTGAATGAGTGGTTCAGGGAGTATAAGACATCTTTTTGACATGTGGATTGGCCTCTGCAGAGTCCAGACCTCATCCCCATTGAGAATCTTTGGGATGGTCTGTAGAAGACTTTGTACAGCAGTCTGATTCTCCGATCATCAATATAAGATCTTGGCAGAAAATGAATGCAACTCTGGACAGAAATAAATGCTGTGACTTTGTGTAAGCGTACTGAAACGATGCCACGGCGAATGTGTATCGTTTTCAAAGCTATAGGCGGTCCAACGAAATATTCAAGTATGTGACTTTTTTTGGATGTGCAGTGTATGTCCTGATTCATTTTAAATCTCTGAATTTGAGAGAATATAAAAATATAAAGTAGCCATATGGAACATCCTTGCATAGAGAAGCCTCAAGGGATCATCCTGATAAGATGTGTTTAAGCACTTAACAAAAAATAAACATAGCAAAAGCTTCTCACATCGTCCCTAAAGGTGAGTGCAGACGCCCAAAATGGCTTAAATGAATTATCTTCACCAGCACAGGGCCGGATGCAATCTGTCTCCACAAATGAGAGCATGTGTTATACATATTACAGATGCAAATGTTTCATGAGTGACATGTTAACAACTTTACAAATATACAATTTTTGAATGAAGTCCCCATTGTCTTCTGACGCATGTGTGACCCAGAAATGTAATACATTAATAAATGGCTACTCGCTGCTATAGGCGCATGGCATGAATCTGACTTTCTCCTCCATGTCTCTGTTTACTCTCCCTCCCTGACTGGCTGCTCAGACAGATCCCCTGTACACACCTCCCACACATGCAACATTAAGCCATTTGACCTCTGATCCCTCTCTGACAGGGTTGGTAGAGAGACGGACAGATACACAGAATGCTATGTTCATTAGGCAATGCAGGCACACTGGAGCCTGCTGTAGATTAATAGCAGAGTTTAAGTAGCTATTAGTAATGCTGTTTTGGTTTTAAATGACAGCTGTCCTAACTGACTCTCAAAAGCCAAAGGCCCCCCACACACCCTCTGCTGCAGGGAGAGGCCATTAGTGTCAAGTTGCACAGAAGAATAGAGAATGTTCAAGTGAAAATGCATTTTCAAATGCTTCATTTTCAAAGCTGATTATAGACACTCTTAACTTTGTAAACAAATGGAAGAAAACTGCTATTATCTTCCGTTCTTTCATCCATGCAAATACGTACAACACGTTTAAAACATTACAGGGTGTGAAAAACATAAACGTTTGAAAAAGTTTATTTAGTTTAAGCTTTGCAAATTCACAGTTTTATGCAGCAGGTCAGAGCAACAGTCTGCTATATGGACACACACTAGTATGGACATATGCAGTTTGTGCACTATTATGCACAAACTGCAAGTGTGGCCGCTGCATACCAAAAAGCCAATTAAAGGTGTGAATGTATGCATACACGCAGCAAATAATTAGATGTAATAATGAATGCATAGACTGAGGAATGTGTGTATATTTTGTGTATAATTTATAATGTCAGCTACAAAATCACAAGTAAAGTGAAGTTAGAACACAGAAGCTGAGAATAATTACAGGTCACTGTGTGCTAAACTAGGTGTGTATCGATGTAGTGAGTATCAGTATGCATGGTAGTAACATAATGAGTTCTTTTATTTCTTTATTTTGATTTCAAAGTGCTTTTTTCCCCCCTGATTCACTACCAGTGAATTTTCCTAAAGTACTCAGACTGGTACTTGTAATAGCATAGTTCAATACTGTGCTATTGCTTCTGGTTAATCATCTGATATCAGGAGAAGGTACTAACTTGTCATAAACCTCTGGGGTGCTTTCGGCTTTAGCAACATATTAACTTCTGAATTTATTGTTATCATTAAAAAAAATCACATTTCAGCATCTATCTGGAACCTAAACAATTACAGAGAGCGCAAACAAAAAACACAAGCCAGTCTTCATGTACACTGAGGTTTACCTCATTCACTTTGTTCAGTAACGTTATTACAAATTGAAATACCTATTTAGAATACAACTTCAGTGTTCAATCAGAATAATGTCGCTTGCTAATAATGTCTAATCTTGCCAGTGTAATCCAGATTTGACCAAAACGTTCATAGACTGATCAGAAATCGGTATCACCCTAGCTGGTTTTGCAGAGCAACCATGTTCTGCATGATTACGACTAAATGTTATGAGTCCACTTGGATTGTAAAGCATGAGTGAAAAAGATTATCTCAAAAATCAAATAAAATCACAACATGTACTGTTTTTTTTTTTTCATCCTTGCGGGAAGACTGTCTGTTGTTTTTAAGTCAATAGCACTTCTCATGGTAGTAGCCTCATTTAACGTAGGGTGCTCTACTTCCAACAGTATTCAACCATGAAGACACGCAACAAAAAGGACAGAGGATAAAAGGGACTTTTTGGCAGCATGTTATATCTCATAGCTAGGAGACGTCAAAGAATAACCCTGAATAAATGTAAATTAGGGACATTATTGTAAACTTATGTCAGAGCTGGTATAATAATTACATTTACATTTGATACCTTTCTGTAGCAAATACTAACTTTTGTCCTTTACTAAAAGTGGCAGCAACCACTTCTGGGTTATTGCACCCAGACAACTAAAAGGCAGCATTAATAGACACGTGTTTCCTTCAAATAGCAATTAGCATCCATAGTAATTAGCACTGAAGTAATGGAGGATATAAGGTGATAGTATTATAAACTGACAATGTTTGGCAAGTTCAACAAATATCAGACATCACCAGCTGTTTGCCATCCTGTTGGTACAGACATCAGATCAGAGAATACTTCTGTGTGTCATTCTGGTGAGCAGAAACAAAAAACATATTTTGTCATTTAATCTGGACAACTTCATATGTTTGTTTTGAGGACTCAAATGACAGAGTCAATTCCTAGTTGCCTTGAAAGGTATATACAATACTTGAAGTATATGCAAAAGATTTGAAGATAGAAAGAGTGATAACTACCGCCTGGATTTTAAGCTTTCTGCATTTTGTTTTGTCACTGAGAGAACGGGAAAAATGGACAGGAAAAGACAGAAAGAGACGGCTCAGCGCAGCCGTGATCGTGTGCAGGCCAACAGAGTGTTGAGAATCTCTCTCTTCTCGCACTGCAAAATTGAGACTGACATTTTATATTTTCCATTGAATTACACCTCATCTGAAATTCACTTTGAACAGTTTGAAATCTTAACTTCCTCGGTGGCATGGCACTGCATCAAAATAAATAAATAAGGGAATAGCAATCATTTTACCCCAACAGTCTTGATCTGTCAATCATTTCCAGTGATCTGAAGATTCACAAGTGCGCTGAGTGAAGAAAATCAAAATGAAGTAAATAGGTTAAAATGTACATCAGTTATTCATCACAAACTAGATCAGCCAGAGTCACATTTTTCTCCCGTTTCTTCCTCATAGCTAAGTGCAAATACTGACACATGTACTTCAAGGCTCCCCACTGCATTTTCAAAGAGGAGATCTGGCTTTATTAAAAATTCATAAGGTCATATTAATTAGAGACAGAATATTTTCTTGCATGAGAGTGATGAAGAAATCAAGAAAGAAAAAAAAAAAGAAAGACGAGGCCCGGAGGATCGTTTTGATTCAGCTGGCCTCAGAATGTATGGAGAAGGTGAAAGGCACAAGGCTAAAACACATGCTTTGTTCTGAGGGCAGTCTCTTTGTTCATCAAACCCACGAGTAATTTGTTCACCCGCCCCCACCCCTCTCTCTTTCTCTCTCTCACACACTCACACACACACACACACACACACACACACACACACACACACACACACACACACACACACACACACACACACACACACACACACACACACACACACACACACACATCACATACACACAACAAAACACTCCTCGGCCATATTTCTCCTTTATTGTATATTCTTTTTTAGTTGAGTGCTGCTGATTTGAAATGCTAATTAAACATATTTTTTAATGTATTCACCAGGCTCATCAAGGCAGGCTCATATATCAAAGTGTCCAAAGTTGTATTGATGTTGGATATCAAAGAGGTGATTACTTAGCAACATCCAGAATTTTTAGCTGTTAATTGTCTCCATCCTGATCCAAAACCATTTCTGTAGTGATAACACAGCAAACATGTGGGACGTCTTTTTTTGGTTCACTGTTGATATATTAATATATATTTTATTCCAGCAAAAGCAGGAGCAACACCTGCTGGTAAACAAATCATCCATTTGTCTTCTTTTCCCAGATTGTTGTACTATTATTTTCATTCCAGTGTTGTCTCTTCATGTTAAAATGTTGTCTTACACATTAGCAAGAGCAACTCAAAAGCCCTTGTTAACATATGAGATGCTCACAAACAAACAAGCAAACAAACATGTGCTTTATCTAGTATCTTGTCACTGTGTTGTACAATACATCCGCGGATGTACACACGCACACACACACACACACACACACACACACACACACGTTTGCATTGCAGACACAGCCTGTCAGCAGGTATAGAGACTGTGTGTTCATGTGAAGTGTGTGTCCACATCGAATGCAACAAAACAACAAAAGATGCACTATAAAATACATGAAAGGAAATAATTCATTAACAGCCTACTTTACATTCTTCCCCATTTCCCACTAATTGGACTCAAAAACAATAGGAATAGCTGCATTTCTATTTCAAACTGCAATGATAATAATAATGCTGATGGTAAAATACCCATAACAGTGCAGTGCTTGTGATATCAAAAGGCACCATGTTGAGGAAAAAAAAGAACAATGAGCCATTAGAGGATCCCTTCTCTTAATTTCACTTTAATTTTTATGCATCTTTCCTTTGCAATGGTGGCAATGATTCCTGCTGTCTCCCTCTTTTTTTTTTACCCTTTTACTCTGTGTGTCTGATGTAGCTAATGCCATTAACTCTTCCTGCCACTTTCCAGGTCACTAATTCTTCAGCTCTGAGTTCATTGTGCCCAGACCGCAGTGCTGTCTCTCTAACGAGGTTATTTCTGGGTTATTACCCTCCTCTATGATATGGCACCTGATGGGAGGCATGAAATTGATATAAATCAAAAACTGTTTGCAATGAACAAATTGAATTATTGGCTAATTTTTGCTTTCTTCCATCCCTGAAATCTGCATATTCGGATCAGAAAGCAAGCAAGTTGGACACCTTTACTTCATTTGCACCTGGTGCTGACATGCACGGAGACACATTACCTGGATAAAGACATCCTTGCTTAAATGTTTCAGTTTTTCCAACCAAAGTATTTGCTTCACCTAAATGTAACAAACAGGATTTTGTTACGTGATCTCCCATGTTTTCCTTTTCTTCACGCTGTAATCCTCTAGGAAGAAAACGAGTTGCAGAAGAAATAAAAAAGAAACGTTGATGCAGAAGCAGTTAACCTAATTTTTACACCTTTGGCAGAAGTAGCATACTAGTTTAAAAGAAAAGAAAAAAGAATTGTTAGTTTAAGTCAAAAGAATCCACAAAATCACCAAAGCAACGAACAATGACATTTAAAAGTTGACCTTTATTGTTGGACTTTTAGTCACAAACCTGCAATATTGATTTTTTCTTTTTCACTTTCAGACAGTTCCACAAGCCGTAAATGCAAGAGATACAATGTAGGTTTAGTTATATTGTATCTCTTACGTTAAGTTGAGAATTTCAAGATAATTCTAATCATTTTAAGTGATTCAAGCGTAGTGAGTGTGGACATGGTTTCCAGGTCTGTGAATTGAAGCGAACACAGAAGTGCCTTTAATCTGCATTATTTTTAACAGCCAGCAGGGGGCGTCTCCGCCGGTTGCTCAAGAAGACTGATAGTATAAAAGTCTATTAGAAATTGTTCTTTCTTTCTTCTTCAATTGTTACCCCAGTGAACATTTTCTCTTCAAATTTATGGTCTCAGGGAGACTATATTCATAAACTAAGA
The DNA here is from genome assembly GCF_021347895.1 of Acanthochromis polyacanthus. Taxonomy (NCBI): domain Eukaryota; kingdom Metazoa; phylum Chordata; class Actinopteri; family Pomacentridae; genus Acanthochromis; species Acanthochromis polyacanthus. The sequence goes on along the minus strand of NC_067114.1, from coordinate 26,296,192 downwards.
CTTTTAGTTCACAACATGATGTTAATTTTGTGAATTATGATCCCATATTGATTTTGAAGCAGGGCATATTTAAGGTGAGGCCACCTTGTGACTGACAGGTAGCTACTGTATCATAAAGCATTGTCTTCTGAAGTTCAGCAATCAGATCCACTGCTTGCTTGATATGTCCACAAATCAGTGGTTGACATCACAGTCACTACATCCATCTGTCACTCTATGATCAATCTTGGTTAAGCCCTGTTTTGATCTTCTTATAATTTCTGGTTGATTAACAGCTAAAATCTCCACTTGTTGGTAGCATTAGCTGCTTGTTGCTTGGTAGGTAGAATGATCGGTTTTTGGAGGTTTTTCTAAAAAATGTTTGCCTGCCGCAACCAATAACAATGCTGATGACAGGGAACGAAAGCGACATGATGCTGACATATTTCACTGCAATGATGAGTCGTGGTCCATTATTGATATGACAATAATGACTGTGGTGACGGCGCTAATACCGACTCTTGTTAGACTTGAAGTTTTGGAATTTTACTGTTTGCAGGTGAAGCAAACAAAGGCTGTGACTAACATGGTGTACTACTTTCACTGACGTTATTTAAATTGTGGTGTAATGATGCAAAGAGCACAGCAGCAGTGCTCTTCCCTTTTGTTACAGTGAATGATACCATGCTGCACACTGCTTGTAACATTTTTGAACTCCACCACACTACAGTATCCACCTGTGGGCCGTGAGTCTGTATTGCTCCTTGAGGGGAGATTCTGTTCTGCTGTCCTGAGTTTGGTGTTGAGTTTGACACTCCCTCTTTTGGGGCGTGTCAGAGTTTGAAATGAAATGGTTTAACACATTCAATACAGCTATTTATATTTATATATATATATATATATATATAAAAACTTAGAATAGATATTTAAATACCTATAGATTATTTACACCATGGTTCTACAGACAAAACGCTCCTCAAAACACAACTGGCTGGTCCTCATTTATATATCAACAGGCAGGGTGTGAAGAAGGACAGTTTAAAAATAGAGCATGTGGCATTTCTCGCACTCTCTTTTTTGTATTTGCCTTTGCAGTCCAATTTTCAATTATCCCATTGGGGAAAGGTAGAGTCGGATTCTCAGACAATCCCATTTCCAAGAGGCAGGCGAGGCGTGAATGTGAGCGCACGGGAGCAGAAGAGTGACTAGCGAAGAGAAAGAGGCTGGCATTTGACTCTGCTGAATAAGCCCAAGGTGTGCAGTTTGCCAGGTTAGAGGGGTTACAGATGGGAGGGGAAAAGGGAGGAGAGGTGGGGTAAAAGAAGGAGAGGGCTATGTATGGTGTGGGTGTTAATGAGGGAAGTGAGGTGTACAGAGAAAAAGCAGTGGGGGTAGTGTGGGGAGGGTGATCTGGGTTTCAGCCTTGCTCATTATGGTCTGTCTCATTGAGAGGTGAAATGAGGCTTGCTGATGGCTCAGTGTGGAAGGTATCGTCCTTGTCGAAGTGACTCATGACAGCAAAGGCAAAAAACCTTCATCAACTCCATTAACAATACTCAAGCACTCCTCAGTGTTCCTTTGAGTGGCATCCAAATGTCACAGAAAAGGATAAGGTAACCTTAAAAGAAAATGTCTTTTGCAACACTCTAGCTGGCACTGAGCATGACCTGGTGAGGAGAGAAAAATTTGCAGTAACTTTCTTTTAACAGAGAAATGGTTTATTAGTAAAACGGACAAAGATGAGTTCAGAAGAAAGAAAGAAAGAAAGAAAGAAAGAAAGAAAGAAAGAAAGAAAGAAAGAAAAAAAGCAAATCTGGATCACACAGATACCAGTGTTCATATTCACAGTGAAATGTTGCACGGGTTAAATGGAATTCTGACATTCTGCTAAATAACCTGTGTATTTATTAGTATTTCCATCTGACCTGCATTTGTAAATATACTCATAATTAACATAATTAACAATCACAAGTAATTTTGATACATCATCATAAATCTATTTTTGTTCCATAAGAGATGGATGATGTTAATAAATGAATTTGCTGTTAAGTACAGCCAATTTTAAATTTATTATTTTACAGCTGTTGTGTTGTAGAGGAGGATGGTTTATACAGGGTATACTACACATTCGTTATTAAAAATGTCTCGCCTGCTGCACATTTACTTGTACTGTTTTTGATGTCACATCTGTGCTGGTTAACTGAAAACCTGTTTACAACCTGTACAGTAGGGACACAGACATGCTCACTGAGTGTTACACTGCATCCCGTTCATTTAGTGTTATTTAAGTGCCAGCAAATTTCATGAAAGTTCATATTGTTCATTTCACCTCTCGAACCAAGAGGAACCAAGTCATTCTACAGTAAATTGGCAAATAAGCTGTGGATTAGAGTCAACTTTGACATGTTCTTTTCTGCCGGAGTGAGTATGTTTGAGGAGTTATGTTCAAAATAATGCAATGGGTGTTGTTATGTGTGCACATCAAATAATCTCAAATGTGTCTGATATTTTGCACGTGTTCGTACTTTAAAATATACATGCTTGTTGCTTGTTGCTGTTGTGCGCATTTATGCATGTGTACTAGCCGTTTCTTTCAATTTTGAAATGAGTGTTGCCTTTGTTGGCAAACAACGTGTGTTACAGTATGAAATTTGCACATTTTCCTAAACTTGTCCAGAAATGTAGACCGTGTGTTCTTTGTGCGTACCTGTGTGTGTCCAAGCAGTAAAGCCTGCCTACCACCTTGTGCTGCTGTACTGTATGTCTGCTCTTCACCTCGTGTGTTGCCTATGCATGAGTGTGTGCGTTTGCCACTTAGTGTGAGTGAGAGCAGAGTGGCACTGAGATGGCAGCTGGCGAGGCTAATCCCCGTACGTGAGGGACGCGGCCCAGCCCCCAGTGTCACCCAGACCTGCCAGGCCTGACGGAGGTGCATTCAGCCCGGCCGCTTAGTGTCACTCGTCCCCTGTCACTCAGTCCCATAATCACCCGCATGACTGACAGACAGGCCTTTCCCTTTGATGGTGCAGGGGATTTTAGAGAGCCATAGAGCTGCAGTGATGATCCGCCACTGTGTGTGTGTGTGTTTGTGTGTATGCGTGTGGGTGGATGCCACTAGGAGGGCTGCTTTTTCATGAGGCCATAAGATGATGGTTGTGATCCAGCTTAATGATGAAGATGAAGATGATGATGAAGATTACCTTGGTAGCAAAGTGCGCCAAAGATGTGTCATGTGGAGGAGTCAGTGGGGCAGCCGCTCCGCTAAGGCAAAGCCAGAGGGACCAAAGGAGACAGCGACACAAAGCCACGGATTTACTCGCTGTGTGTGTGTGTGTGTGTGTGTGTTTGTATGAGGAGAAACGAAAGAGTGTGTGAGAGTTTAACGGTGTCAAACACTTGCGCACGCTTCACATTTGAAGCGGGAAAATCTGAAATACACATGTAATCGCACGATTATGATAATACACATCAAGTGTCATCTTAGTTGATATTCTGCATGTGACAGTGAGTCGTGTCTGAGAGCAGCACTATCAACAGCAAGGTTGTTCGTAGAAATCCTGTCAGGCCTCTGACACTTCAGATTCTTATTGACTCCCAGAAAACAGTAACGTTTACATGTGTACGTATGGTGAGAGAGCGAGGGCAAGGCGTGCAGCATTTGGATGTGTGCATGCTGGTGGGTTTTTACACTGTAATGTGTATGAACTGAGCAGTAATAATGAACAACTTTGCCATGACAAAGGGTGAGTAAACTGATCCACTTCGTCAACAACAGGTCTTGTGCTTTCTACACTCAACAAAAATATATATGCAACAGTTTTGTTTTTGCTCCCATTTTTTATGAGATGAACTCAAAGATCGAAAACGTTTTCCACATACGCAATATCACCATTTCTCTCAAATGTTCTGTATATATCAGCTATCAAATATATCTGTACACAAGTCTTGGAAGCTGAAAACGTCCCAGTTCTCGCATGGCCAGCATACTCACCGGACATGTCACCCATTGAGCATGTTTGGGATGCTCTGGATCGGCGTCTACGACAGCGTGTACCAGTTCCCGCCAATATCCAGCATCTTCGCACAGCCATTGAAGAGAGTGGACCCCCCCAATAAAACAAAACTGCACATTTCAGAGTGGTCTTTTATTGTGGGCAGTCTAAGGGACACCTGTGCACTAATCATGGTGTCTAATCAGCATCTTGATATGGCACACCTGTGAGGTGGGATGGATTATCTCAGCAAAGGAGAAGTGCTCACGATCACAGATTTAGACATATTTGTGAACAATATTTGAGAGAAATGGTGATATTGTGTATGTGGAAAAAGTTTTAGATCTTTGAGTTCATCTCATAAAAAATGGGAGCAAAAACAGAAATGTTGCGTTTATATTTTTGGTGAGTGTAAGTTAGATTCAGACTGTTGCAATTTGTGGAGTCATAACTCAGTCAGGGCTGCACAGTGGCTTGGTGGTTAGCACTTTCGCTTTGCAGCTAGAAGGTCCTCGGTTCACGTCCCGGACTTCCTGGGGTCTTTCTGCACGGAGTTTGCATGTTCTCCCTGTTCATGCATGGGTTTTCTCTGGTGACTTTGGTGACTCTAAATTTTCCATAGGTGTCAATACAAGTGTTATTGTTTGTCTCTTTATGTAGCTGTGTGGAAGTTTTCTGAATCTGAATAGTCTGGTGACCTGTCCAGGTGTCTCCTACCTTCGCCCTAAGTCAGCTGGGATAGGCTCCAGCCCCCCGCAACAGTAATGAGGATTAAGCGGTGTATAGAGAATGGATTGATGGATGGAGGGATGGATGGAGAACTCAGTCAAATGACAACATAGAGACGTAAAACACAAACTGTTGGCATAAGTGATGAGCTCTTTCCAGCAGCGTTATTGATGTCATTGAAGTTAAATATCCATTAACTTGCACAGCAATTACTTTTAGAAGGTTCACCTTATGATTCTAACTGATGCCTAATATGTCATTAATATCAAACTTAGTTTTATACTTAGGTGTCAAAAGTACAATAAAGTCAGTCGAGTATTATTGATGTCTGCAGGGCTAGTTCTGGCTATTTTGGTGCCGTAGATGAGATTAGAACCCCCAAGCTCCTGCAGATAAATGGGTAGATGGCCTACTAGCAGAGTTTCTGAGAAAGTAGTCATTTTTAGCAGTTTGGTTGAAATGGCTTTTTAAATAGTCCAGATGGAGACTTGCCATGTTGTATTTTAGGAGAAAAAAAGTTTACTTATGTGAAGCTTTAAGTCCCTCAGCAGAATAATACCACAAAGAATTCGTTCTTAATCATAAGCCCACCAACCATCTCTGAAACACTGAACATTTGGTTGATGTGTAATGATAATTTATGTAACTACAGCAACTCATGGTACCATCAAACTTATTTTCATTGTTACTTGGAAACCTGCTGCTACATTTTAGTGTCTGTTAGTTACATCAGTGATTAGAGGTCATGTCCGACAGAATACTGCATTGTCACTTAAATGCCAAATGATCCAAAACTGTATTACCTTGTAGTAAACACATTACTTCAAAATAAAAATGAACAGCTAGGTGTGCGACTTTTAATGGTCACACTGTCTGAGCTGTCACAGAAGCCCCAAATTCCACCGATAACATAGTACAGAGTCTCAAGCATTTGACCCTCTGTTTTTGAGAGCTTGATTGTGAAAGTGTTGCACTGCTTTGTAGTGTCATTTGAGGGAAAATGTCCACTGTGGCTCTGATTAGTAGTACGATAACTCATTCTACACATCCTGATTACTGCTACAAATGTGTTTCAACAGATTTTTAATTCTTCTGGCAATTCCTTTTTTTGGCACATTTTGTTTTTAACATATAATTTTATACTGATGTTGTTGCAATTAAGAAGTCACCAGTGTACTCAATTTATCTAACTTGCATGTCAATGTCCAGTTCTGTTGCTTTGGGTTTCTAGTTTGTAATTTTACTATCGTCTAGTGCTGGGCAATATGGAAAAAATCATATATCACAGTATGGATTATTTTATATCACAGCAACAATATGTATCACAATATACCACAATAAATTATGTTTTCAGTTATTCTCTGAAAAGTTTGATGAAAAATTTCATTGCTTACTTTTCTCCAACTTTATTTTGTGGCATTTAACTGAACTGTCACAAATGAGAAACATACATTTTAGTGCAGCAATATAAATGTATCAAATGAAAACAGCTGTGGCAGAGGTACAGTAGCCTTCACATTTTTTTTTTCAAAATCATAGAGTTATTTAAACTGAATTTCAAAATAAACTCTATTTTTAACATTTTTTTTTAAAAAGTGAACAACAGTTTCAAGTTTCTGAGAAGAAAAACACATTTTTGCACAAAAGTTCAGCTATAAAAAATTAATTATTTTTCAATTTTCTGAAATCTGGAACCTTGTAGTGCAAAGTTTCCAAACCAATATAAAGTGTCAAAAGTAAACACCAGGGTTGAACAAAACTCTGTTTAAAGCATTAAGTGCAAACATAAAAGGTGACTTTGTAGAGGTAGATATGTTTCTGTCAAATTTATAGGTTGAGTACAAGGAAGACAAATTGGTCAACTGTGTTTGGCTTTAGACATGACGCCTTACATACGATGATGTTCCCACTCACACTGAAGGCCCTTTCAGATGAATAACTAGTAGCAGGAATGCACAAGTACTTTTTGGCGAGCCTGGCCACCAATGGGAAGTTTACCTCATGCTGCTTCCGCAATTCCAGTTTGTCGGTCTCTGAGTCAGGACCAGGTGCCTGAAGATACATGGAGTGCTCCAGTTCAATGGATGCTCTGCTTGGCTGGGAGTGGGTGGTGGTTTGACCTGCCTTTTTGAAGTAGCTACCTAAACTTTTCTTTGTGGGATGGGGAAGCTCTGCATCATCTTCAGCAGCTGGGGGTGAACTGGAGGCTGCTGCTGTTTGTGCACTTTCTGGTACTGCGACTCCCACCATGTCCACCAGCTCTGCTGCAGCTCTCATCTTTATGAACTCCACCCTCTCTTCCTTCGTGTAGGCTGTCTTAAACCGTGGATCAACAAGTGTCGTCATGTCTAGGAGGTTATTGGTGGTATGGTCATCATACTTTTCATTGAGGTACTTGAGGATACCCTCTTTGACTGTTTTTGTGAGCTCTGTGTCCCCATCCTTCTTGCAATCCCCATGACTCCAGTGTATCTCTCAGACCTAGATAGATGAATAAGTAATTAGGGGTCACTCGAAATTACTACAGCAGACAGAACAGTATAATAAAACAATTATAGACTCATACCTTGAGCTAACATGACTCCTGTGTGGCCATCTGGAAAGTACGCAGTCTGTAAGCAGTGAGCGCAAAGGGTCCAGTTTTTGCTGATGAAACGGATGGTTACACTCAAGTAGGGCTGCGTAGTTCTGCTCGTCCACAGGTCAGTAGTCGAGGCATAATGCACCACGCTGCAAACATCCTTCTCTACTTTGGCCTGGCATGCGTCATATAAGCGAGGCAACTTGACTTTACTGAAGTGCTTACGACCAGGCATAACGTACCTCAGATCAAGGACTTTGACAAGGTCTCGAAAGCTGTCCTTCTCAACTACATACATGGGAGCCATGCCTTTACAGATGTAACGCAAGATGACGTAATTTGTTTATGGCACTGGGACGCTTTCTCGTATGGCGTGCCTTGTGCGAAAGACTGCTTTATTTTTTCGCAAATTGCCCCCACTGTTCCACAACTTGGTTTAGCTCGGATTTTTTGCATTGTTATGTAGTCTTTTTGTTGGACCGTCTTTAGGTGATAGAAGAGGTTTGTTGTGTTGGCATCGGGTCCGGGAATAGTCTTGTAGCATAGTTTGCATATGGCCGTCTTCTGCTCCGTGTCGAACCTCTTGAACCCAAAATGTAAACAAATCACAGACATACCCCCTCTTTTTGGTAAAAATGCCTCTTCTTGGGCTGCCTGCATAGCTGTCTCTGTCTGTTGCAACTCCGGGCATGAAACTTCAACCTGTTGCTCATCCATCTTTAAGCACTCACGAGTTAAGTAACGTAAAGCATGTCACAAACCCGCGTGAGAATCAAAGAATGTAAAGCAGCGTCATGTCGCAAAACCACAAGCAAAATCTCTTTTTTGTTTGTCTTTATTTTCACTTATATAAACTTAGACTATGCATAGTGACAAGAAAACACTAATACAATCATCATAGGCTATTTAATGATATATTTGCTGTAATAATTGATAAAATTAGGTTATAAACGGTAGAAGAGAAATGGCACGATAGACACTTTTCTATCGTTCCTGCAATATGTATCATCATATCGTCCAGCACTACTATTGTCTTTTAAAAGTGTGGTTGTTTTTGATTGTTGATAAGAGGAAATACTTGTCAACTTTGAAAAAAATGCACTTATGGAGAGCAGATAGAATCATCTGACATTTAGGTGACACTGGACAGGGGTGTACTCGCTGCTGTTGTCTTCTATACTTAATAATTCTTGGGAAACTTTCATGCACACAATAATGATAATGACTTTGATTTGAGGCAGAAATGAACTTGACAAGCAAAATATGTTTTACTTAGGGCTGGGACTTCAACGCTTTAATTTTGATTAATTAATTACAGAAAAAATAATGTGTTAAAAAAATAATGTATTTAATCACACCTGTCTCTGTTCCCTAATTTCCGGCACACCAGTAACACTGATGTGCACTCCAGTCTGGTAGGTGGTGGTAATGCACCTGAAAACAGCCAGCCTGCACAGAATGCACTGAGTGATGTCAGCGCACAAGAAAATTTGGTTGACTTGTTGGGCGGAAAGTTTTCTTTTAAATAACTTTCCAATGGTAGCTTAGATAAATACGTGGTTGTGTGCAAATTGTGCAACAAAGAGTTTACTATGTTGCCAAGAGCACCAGTGCTAACATTAGCTATGACTGTCCTGGTAACTGCAAATGTTGTAGCCACCCCAAAATAGACCATTTTTCAAGACAGTGAAAGTACTTGAGTATATATATATATACACACGTGGACAAAATTGTTGGTACCCCTCAGTTAAAGAAGGAAAAACCCACAATTCTCACTGAAATCACTTGAAACTCACAAAAGTAACAATAAATAAAAATTTATTGAAAATTAAATAATCAAAAACAGCCATTACTTTTGAATTGTTGATTAACATAATTATTTAAAAAAACAAACTAATGAAACAGGCCTGGACAAAAATGATGGTACCTCTATAAAAGATTGAAAACTATTTGACCAGAGTGACATGATTAACTCAGGTGTGTCATTTAATTGACATCACAGGTGTTTCCAAACTCATAATCAGTCAGTCTGCCTATTTAAAGGGAGACAAGTAGTCACCCTGCTGTTTGGTGAAAAGGTGTGTACCACACTGAACATGGACAACAGAAAGCGAAGGAGAGAATTGTCCCAGGACATCCGAAAAAAAATTATAGACAAACATCTTAAAGGTAAAGGCTATAAGACCATCTCTAAACAGCTTGAAGTTCCTGTGACAACAGTGGCTCATATTATTCAGAAGTTCAAGACCCACGGGACAGTAGCCAACCTCCCTGGACGTGGCCGCAAGAGGAAAATTGATGACAAATTGAAGAGACGGATCGTTGGAATTGTATCCAAAGAGCCCAGAGCAACCTCCAAAGAAATTAAAGGTGAACTCCAAGGCCAAGGTACATCAGTGTCAGATCGCACCATTCGTCGTTGTTTGAGCCAAAGTGGACTTCATGGGAGACGACCAAGGAGGACACCACTGCTGAAAAAAACTCATAAAAAAGCCAGACTGGAATTTGCAAAAATGCATGTTGACAAGCCACAAAGCTTCTGGGAGAATGTCCTTTGGACAGATGAGACCAAACTGGAGCTTTTAGGTAAGGCACATCAACTCTATGTTCATAGACTCAAAAACCAAGCATACGAAGAAAAGAACACTGTCCCTACGGTGAAACATGGAGGAGGCTCAGTAATGTTTTGGGGCTGCTTTGCTGCATCTGGCACAGGGTGTCTTGAAAGTGTGCAAGGTACGATGAAATCTGAAGACTATCAAGGCATTCTGGAGAGAAATGTGCTGCCTAGTGTCAGAAAGCTTGGTCTCAGTCGCAGGTCATGGGTCTTCCAACAGGACAACGATCCAAAACACACAGCCAAAAACACCCAAGAATGGCTGAGAGAAAAGCGTTGGACTATTCTAAAGTGGCCTTCTATGAGCCCAGATCTGAATCCCATTGAACATATGTGGAAGGAGCTGAAACATGCCATTTGGAGAAGACACCCATCAAACCTGAGACAACTGGAGCTGTTTGCTCATGAGGAGTGGGCCAAAATACCTGTTGACAGCTGCAGAACGCTCATTGACAAATACAGAAATCGTTTAATTGCAGTGATTGCCTCAAAAGGTTGTGCAACAAAATATTAAGTTATGGGTACCGTCATTTTTGTCCAGCCCTGTTTCATTAGTTTGTTTTTTTAAATAATTATGTTAATCAACAATTCAAAAGTGATGGCTGATTTTGATTATTTAATTTTCAATAAATTTTTATTTATTGTTACTTTTGTGAGTTTCAAGTGATTTCAGTGAGAATTGTGGGTTTTTCCTTCTTTAACTGAGGGGTACCAACAATTTTGTCCACGTGTGTATATAATAAAATGTTGAATATAATAGCTATAATTGCACTTTGGGTCTGCAGTAATCTGTGAATGTAGTAGATAGATGAAAAATGCACAGATAAATGCAAATGAAACAAATACTTTTGTTGTTTCAGTTCACGTATATGTCTATATTCATTGATTCAGTCGTCAACCAAATTTTTTTTAAATTGAAAAACTTTGCTTATTGTGTCAAATATTGCTATTTGATGAAAATGCGCTTATCACAATTTGCTAATTACAAAACCTCTAATTAATTAGATAATTTTTTAAAAATCGCATCCCACCACTAGTTTTACTGTAGTAAACCGGTCAGACTTTTACCAATAAACGTGAAATAGAAATATCCAGCAAAAGTGACGGAGGACTCAACCTGAGGATGGCTTTGCCGATTTAGCAAATGTAAAACTGTAAATCTGTGGCTCAGTGTGAGACATCTCACCTGTCTGAAGAGGAAAAAAGTATACATTGTGATTTACCATCAAGTCCTGACTGATCCTGTCTCTGTGTTGGGAATAATTAATAGTTATAAATAATTAATGAAGCTACTGCTCTTGTTCCTAGCATATATGCACACAACTTATTTGCTTTGGAGATGCTCGTATGGCTCCTGTTGCTGTCTGATGCTGCTGGGATTTAATACACTCAGAGGAAAGACTCCTGCTAACAGCTGGAAGCAAAAAGCTAGTCTTTTGTCAAAAACTGGATTACAGTCATTATTTGTGAGCCTGAATAATAAACTGTTACAGACAGGTCTCTGGTAGCTTAAACACATAAACTGAGGATTTTCACTAGACATTGAGAATACATCTGGATTTATAACTGGCTTTCAATGTGTACATTGTTGCTTTGCAGTTTTTTCGTTAGACCTATGACTCCTGTGACCCAGGTTGACAAAAACACCTGCAAACATTAAATATAATATGTATTGTGATGTATCATAGTGGGTTGTATTATATTTTTTCAGAGGTGAAAAAGAAGTATGGGTTTTGCGAGAGTCTTCACCCTATGCAGTGTCATCCTGTACAGGTTTTCTGTAGGAGACGATCTGTCAGTTTATTATAATGCACTGACTCTGCAAAATGTCCCAGTGGGAGTTATTAGGATTGATAATTGTAATATACTAAATTAAATTGAAATTGTGATACCTGCACTGTATTTATTTCTTAAAAATCAATCATTGCTTTATTTTTACAACAATCATATTACTTTTGGGCATAGTTACTCCTGCCAGCAATTACATGTCGCTATGCCTGTAAATCAAAGGCGTGAAAATTAGACAGCAACATCCTTCGGTTCAAAGGGTTAACATAGAGTTTGATTGCAAGTGTGTTTACTGCCAGCCTGCCACAGCCACGTAAGCCTTCTTTTGTCTGTCTGGGTGTTACATTTTCACAAGCAGTAATTGCTTAAAGTGAGACATATTCTGGTGAGTGGACGCCTAAATGAAAATATATTTTCGCCCTATTTTCAATCAGTCTGAAACAGACAATTAATGGTCGCTTAATTCCTGGACACATCCCTGACTCCCTGCTCTGACAATGAAGCCAACAAAAACCTTGAAAAAAAATTCTCACTTGTTTTCTTTTTTTTTTTTTTTTACTAATTTCTCTTTTTTATTATTTCTTTTTGTCTTTACCTCGTCTATTTCTCATGAGTTTCCTCTGATAGTGATCCTGTTAAATTAAGTGCCTGGGCTTTATCCAGAGCCCTCTCACCGTCACTCCTTTAATTTAGTCATTATAATTAACCATTAACTGGTGTCAGTTTCTGGGCCACTAACAGGCCCACTCAGTTCTGCTTGTCTGCATTATCACAGTTTGGGGGAGAAAGTAAATTATAATGAAGGGCTATATAGTCCAATTACTGATAAAAGCAGCCAAGTGCGCTCCTTGTAATTAGGTGCCAGTATCCCTCCCTCCTTCTCTCTCTCTTCCCCTCTCCCTTACTTGTAGTGACACGTTGGAAGGGAATATATGCTTAATAGCTATTTTTATTACTCTTAACCTCTTAGTCATGTTCTTAACCCAGCGACTTTCAATCACCGAGACAAGGGGATGCCACAGAGAGACCTTATCTCACAAACAATCATTTTATGTGGTCTGCATGGCTGTTACACAAAGTTAGCTGATAGATGCGGGAGTGTTGAGAAACAAGAAAAGAAAGGAGGCAAGTATTAAGGAAACCAAAGGAAAAGAGAATTAAATGAAGGCAAGGGAGGAGTGAAGGATTGTAGGACAGCGAGAGGAAGCAAGCAGCAGTGTATCCTTCTGTTCCCACTCTAATGGGATGGAGCAGAACTGTCTCTTGTAGCTGGGTCATGTAGTTCCCCACCAGAGCACTTACAAGTCAGGGCTGGTAATTAAACTGTACAATCAGCCCCTTCCTTTTCCTTTTTCGTCCTTCTCTTTTCTTTTCTCTTTCAGTCCACTCCTTGCTTCGTTCTCCCCTTTCTCTCTCTTGTCAGGTGAGACAACATGCTTTGGAAAAGCAAGAATTAAGAGGAGTGATGGGTAAGGATGAGGAAAGGAAGACCAAATTAAGGCTGCTGGAATGAGGATGGTTTTTAGAATTGGAGCAGAGCAATGGGTTTTGAATGCAGTCTTAATTCAGAAGACTGGGCTTTCTTTTTATATATATATATACATGAGTGAACTGTGAGGAGAAATAACTTACACTGAAGTCTCCTCTCTAAAACATAATTCCCTTTAACTTAAGGCCATTCATTTACCAGTACGGCAACATATTGGATCAGATTTACTCAGGCCTTTGCACCTTTTTTCAAGCAAAACTGTGGCACCTTTTGTCAGAGCTTACAAAATTCATCTCCAGATATTTAGGGGAGACATGTTAATGGTGACTGTTTATTTCTTTGACAGAGTCCCAAACACATTTTGTTTTCTCTGAACCATTTAACCAATAACTTAATTTAAAACAAAGTGCAACGTCCAGATTAGCTTTCATCATTTTGTTATGGATCCTGGTGTATGTAGATATAATTGCAGTCACATTGTAAGAACCTGATTCAAAATTTCTGACTCTGTGAACCAGTATAGGTTGTCTTTGTTTGACAAAGCTCCAATTTGCTTATCAGAGTTATGTATGACCACAGATTTTTACCACATTTCTCTCTTGCCAGCCAACTTAGATCTGAAACAGCCAGAAGGGACCTTTACTAAATAATACCCCATATACACTACCAGTCAAAAGTTTGGACACACCTTCTCATTCAATGCTTTTCATTTATTTGTATTATTTTCTACATTGTAGATTAATACTGGAGATAAACACTTTTTTGTTTAGAACATAATTCCATATGTCCCATATTTTATAGTTTTGATGTCTTCAGAATTAATCTATAATGTATAAGAAAAAATTAATAAAAAGAATTAAATGAGAAGGTTTGTCCAAACTTTTGACTGCTAGCGTACATGAAGTTTGTCCATATGGCATAAACTGATACACACCTTTTCTAAATCAATCTCTGTAATGTCTTTCATTTTGTCAACTCGTTCTACAGTTTCAACAACAGCTTTTTACAATTAGTATCTAGAATAGTGCAGAACTAACAAATGCAAACCCTCAACATCCACACAAACAGGCAAAGTATTGCTCATTTTTAGTTTGACAGTGTGAAAATTCATTGTAAAGCACCTCTGAACGCTGTTAGCAACTGGTGTGGCTGTTTGATTACTTAAAACAGTGCAGATTTGGTCTGTTGCAGACAGTTTACTACCAAAAAGCAGGGGATGTGTTTGTGAAGGCATTGTTTTCTGGGAGTTTGGTGGCGACAGACGATGGATTAAACGATGAATAAGTGATTTATTAGCTGCCGCTGTCATGCTGGTTAGATGGATTACTACAAGGCACCTCTGACCCCACTTACCAGCCCTGTGTCTCACCACAGAGGTGTGTGTGAGTGTGTGTTTGTACGTGTGTAGGTGGGTGCGCTGGCCAGCTGTAATCTCGTGACAGGATGAGACTAGTTGATCAATGGCCTAATGAACACTGTATTTCATTGGGCCAATGAAGTGAGTGGTGGTAGCCAGCCACAGCAGCCTGACCATGGGTTTGATGTCAGGGTCGAGGAAAGAAGTGTTTTCTCCTCAAATACAAACAGTTTGAAATTTTGTTAAAATACCGGAGTTTCACATCTGAGAAGGCACACATATGGATGGAAAAGACAGTGAAGCTATTTGTGAAGTATTTCTAACATTCTCAGAAGCATGAATTCAGAAATCCAGGATTTCATATTGAAAAAAGAAAAAAAAAAAATCTAAGGAACCAATCCTGTCACCTTCCAAGGTTGGGCTTTCTGTATCATTATTTGCCTTCAGAACTGGTTTGTGGTTCTAAAATGTTTGGCAGAATTACTCCAATATTCCAGCTTGTTAGTGTGTAGCACACTTTATAGAGTCTGAGGAGTCATAGGTGAGCTGCTGTGTCTGAGCTGCTGTGCTGAAGACAGACGACATAGATCTGCACATGCCAGAGGAAATAACCATGTAATATCTGAGCCATTTCAAGGCAAAAAGAGACAGATTATTTTCATTGAGAAAAAAAACAGCTCAAAAGAATATCTAAATATGTAATGTTTTATACACAGACGAGAGTTTCAAGTGGTTAAAATGTCCAGAGAGGAATTTCAATTGGTTGTTAATAAAAAGATATGCTGTTTCATATTGTGAATTTGATGCCTGATAGTGCTGACTTAGTATCTCATAAAATCAACATTCCAAAACAAAACAAAGCAAACAAAGCAACAGAGATTTTTTTTTTAAGTTTATGTACAGGCTGTCTTGCAAAATAAGTAAGTAAACTTCTGATTTATTGATTGGTTTGTTTAATTGCCAATTACACAAGAAACATTAGTTATTTATCTACTGGACTACATTATGTTCCTTTGTCAATAATCTGAGGATTAAGTGCATCCGGAGATTTTAAGTGTGATAAATAAACTTGACTGAGCATTTGATGAAATTTATCTAGATAGTGGCTCTGTTTTATTTAACACATCAGTGGCTGTGCAGTATTTAAATTTGTCTTGGAGTATTTTGTTACCGATTACAGATGTCAGATTCAACCCATGCACTGTATGTAGAGTTTTTTTGGGTTTCTTTCTTTTGCATGTAATGCACAGATGTTATTTGTGTATTTGTTAATGGTACAGTCAAAGATTTAGTTATGGCAAACTGTTTTAGAAATCTTTGAGTCAGTCTTATACATGTGCACAAACACACACAGACAAACACAGAGTCACCACGAATTGAGAAGACATACATTCATTTCCTATAGACTTACTCTAACCTCAACCATAACTGCTAACCCTTACCCCAACCGTGTGAGTAACACACACACACACACACACACACACACACACACACACACACACACACACACACACACACACACACACACACACACACACGCTTCACTTAGTTTCTCCCATTCCTCCCATTGTCTCATGCTTTGATGAGCTTTTGCAATAAAATGAAAAACAAAAGGATAGGGGGGATTTTTGCACCTTGGCGGCTCCTGACTTTGTTATGAGATCTGTAATAAAGGAAAGTAATATGCTTTAAACATTAAATAAGACTTTAATTGTCGCCACCATGAAAAACGCGCCTTTCCGAGGATGTAATTGAATGTCCCCATCGCATTGGGGGAATTAAAATAGGTCATTTTATGTGTTGCTTTATTTTTGATTGAATCTGCTCTTAAGTGGTTGAGACAGTGGAATTATCCATTTTTTAGATGCCTTGTGGAGTGCTCAGTGCCTGAGAATTGAAAAGAGACAGAGAGGGAGAGAGAGAGAGAGAAAGAGAGAGAGAGAGGAGAGAGACGGATGGATGCAGGGGAGAGACGGGGATGGAGGAGGGGAGGAGATGACAGAGACAAATGCCTCTGCATTGACAGCTGTCCTCCATTTTCTCACAGACAGACATACAAATGAGGACCACAAATCAAACGAATCCCTCTAAAATTAATCCTGGGCCCAGGCAGGCACGCAGGCAGGAATTGGCAGCACTGTGGACTGATGGAAGTGGATGGATCTTTCGACTTTGATAAACTGTATCAATACCAAACACTTTAGGATCAGTTATTAAAGGAATCAGCATTTGCTCATCTAGGGAGAATGAGTGTGTGTTTGCTGGTGTGTGGACTCACATTACGGGGCCACAATGAGAACTGAAACATGCGTTACAACTCAGTAAGTTTGCTGGTTTACATTTGACTTGTGTAACAGGAAACAAAAAGGAGTAAATCTTTTACTTGGTTATTTTATTGTGTTTTTTGTCTTCAACATTTTAATGAAATGCTGATTATGTCAGCTATCTCGTAAGTGTTTCAGTGCTTTTAAGTGTGGTTAGGGGATAACCCTTTCTCCTAAACATTGCAGTTATACCACTGCAGAGTCGAAGGCATGCAATTGTATTTTCCTGTCTTTTTTTCTGTGCACAAGATGCTGGATATTGCACAGAAGTCTCAAATGAAGGTAGAAAGCTTAAGATTGTTACACCGGAGACCGAGGTTCATTGCCTGTGTCCTTTGTGGAGTTCAGATGAGACAATGAATTCATTGTGGTACAGAGATAGTGCAGAGGTCATGGCCTTGGTTCAATGGTTAAAAACATTAATATGTACTAGTTCTGGTCGCTATTCAACTTTTTAATATTCATCCAAGGCTATAGATTTGCCCTAATCATAATTAAGTGCTTTGAGTTGGTAAAACATAACAAAAAAACTACATTAAAACTGTGATAAGCAGTGGATTTTTTTGGAATTGCTTGGCAAGAAATCTACACTGGTCTGTCAGCATATTGTAGTTCAGATGGTCTGAGGGGAACTCACAGACCAGGGTCACAATAAGAACTGAACTAATGGGAAACTAGACCTCTATATCTCCTATGGTACGTGTCCACAGGATCCGTTTTTCTCGCATGTAAATGCATCGCATCTGAAAATTGCCCGCTTTGGGGGCGGGTCACTTGCGGGCCACGAGGTGGTCACACGACAGCCAGTGTTGCCAACTTGGCGACTTTCTCGCTAAATCTGGTGACTTTCCAAAGCCTCCTGGCGACTTCTTTTTTTTTGTCAAAAGTGACAAGCAACAAATCTAGGGACTTTCCGGTGTTTTGGAGGCTCTGACATGAAAGCTCAGATCATTTTGCAGTTACTGTCCTCAACGGGCAGCAGGTGCTGCTGTGAGCTCCTCCCCGTCCCAAAGCACAGGCGGTCAGTCAAGTAACCCCACAGCAGTCCCACTGTCTGATTAGAGGAGACCCACATCGCTCCACGGCTGGACGGCAGATGAATCGCGCATGCAGATCCTGTCCTGGCTGACAGAGCCGGATGTAAATGAAAATGTTTCTTCACTGTCATACTAAAATAAATCACTGCATTTAGCCTCTAAGACATATTTTGGGTGTTTTATATTCACTTTTTGTCTCTCCCACAACGTGATTCCTCTCTACAACGTTAATTACAATTACATGCAAACAGAAAATTATGCAAATTAGGTGATGACATCATTTAGCGACTTCCAGTGACTTTTAGGACAGCCAGTAGCTACTTTCCTTACTGAGGAGTTGGCAGCACTGATGACAGCGCTTGCAGCGTCAGTCAGTTAGATGTGTCGGACCAACATGGCAGCTCGGTCGTAAACTTTCTCTTTTATTATGAAAACAGTTCAGCAAAAAGTATTTCTGAAAGCATTTGAGATGAGAAATAATCTGTGCAGTTGCTGAATCTGTGCTTATTATAGTTCAACCACGGCTAGTTTAGACGTTTAACGAAAATTTCGCGATGAGTTGGACCTTTGTTCGCCGCACTGAATTAGTAGACTTGACTTCTACTTTATGCAAATGAGCTGCTGCCTTTTACCCTGGAGTTTGGGGTTTGAATCCTAAGTGATGTATTTTTGTTTTTTGTTGCCATTTCCAGCATTTTGCCTACTCTGGGAAATTACTTATCCATTGAAATTACTTTTACATTCTACAAATAAGCTTTTTCTTCACAGTTCAACATCACTGTTTTGTGAACAAAAATATGTTGTCGGGTGCTTTATTCCGACAATTCAGTTTATTTTTGACTTTCATGTCTTTTTCTTCACCCTGTTTCCTAATTATATTTAAATCTGCTCTAAAAATAAGACTTACAATAGCACTTCATCAACATAGAATTGCACTCCTCCAATACTGCCAGACTGACAATAGTCATGCCAACCATCCATCCATTCTCTATACACCGCTTTATCCTCACTGGGGTCGCAGGGGGTGCTGGAGCCTAGCTGACTCAGGCGAAGGCATGGGACACCCTGGACAGGCCGCCAGTCTGTCGCAGGGCTACATATATAGACGAACAATCACACACACATTCACACCTACGAGCAATTTAGAGTAACCAATTAACCTCTGCATATTTTTGGACTGTGGGAGGAAGCCGGAGTGCCCGGAGAGAACCCACGCATGCACAGGGAGAACATGCAAACTCCATGCAGAAAGATCCCAGGCCCAGGCCGGGACATGAACCGGGGATCTTCTTGCTGCAAGGCGAAAGTGCTAACCACTACGCCACTGTGCAGCCCTTATGCCAACCAATTTATGGGAATTTTTAGCCTTCAACAACTCCTGTATTTTCCCAGCTATGTTCTGCTGATGTTCATTATTATTACTTTATACTACTTTACTTTATTTATTTTTATTCATTATTAAGATTATAACTAGTTGTGGGACGCAATTTAAAAAAATCTAATCATTTATAGGCTTTGTAATTAATTAACTGCAATTAATCACATTTTGTCAAATAGCAATATTTGACACAGTAGGCAAATTTTGTCAATTTAAATAAATTTTGCTTGATGACTGAATGGATGAAGAGACATATGTGAACTAAATAAACAAAATATTTGTTTCATTTATATTTATATGTGCATTTTTCATCTGTCATATACATTCACAGATTACTGCAAACTCAAATTGCATAGTATAGTCTAGTAATTATTTTGAACATTTTAAAACTTTCTGTAATCTCAAGCTCTTTCAATGTCTGGAAAAGTGGTGTATTATGGGATTTCTACACCATTTGCTGGTTCCAGGACTGTCGTAGCTAATGTTAGCCCTGGTGCTAACAGCAGCATGTTTTGCATTAAGGTGATACTGTTGGCTTGAAGTGCTGCTGTGATAACACAACTCTTTATTGCACAATTTGCACACAACCAGGTTTTTGTCCAAGCTGCCATCGGGAAGATTTTTAAAAGAAAACTTTCCGATTTTGTCATCTTTCACTGTTCACCAAACTTTCTTGTGCACTGACGTCACTCAGTGCGTCCTGTACATCTTCTTTGCAGCTGGCAAACAGGCTTTCGGTGCATTACCACCACTTACTGGACTGGAGTGTGCATCAGTGTTACCGTTGTGCCAGACATTAGGGTACTGAGAAAGGTGCGATTAAATGTGTGTTTTTTTTTTGAACATGCTATTTTTTCTGTAATTAACTGATCTAAGTTAATGTGATAAAGTCCCAGCCCTAACTGTAACCCATTTTGGTAACTGTAGCACTGTCAACGCTACTCAACGTTATTACATGTTCAATAGTATTCCCCAGGAACTAAAACATTTTGATGCATAAAATTGTTGGCATTCCCTTTTAAAAGCACTTTAAAAGCAAGTAGAGTAAGAATGCTGATACTACAAAGCTGATGGACACAGTCATCGGTGTAAAGGCGCGCGGACGTGTTGCACATCTACATCCATCACACTTGTGGGTGTGAGCAGTCAGGCAGTTCAAATCTTTGAAGAAAATTTTCTAACCTTCACACATGTACAAGTGATGAAAATTATGCCACAGTGACCTTTCAGACCCTCACAGACACTCACCGTTTCCTGAATGTACGGTCGTCACCTTAAGCCTGCAGATAACTGGAAGGAGGTGGGAATATTAACCATTTTTGGTAAGCTAATGAAAAGTGCCTAATGATGAGAGGATGACAAATGTCTCCTTCATTCTCACTCTCAAGCCTTGACCTCTCTTTATAATACCACATGAGGTCTGTCTTCTGAGTTACAAATGAGAGCTAGAAATGAAAAGAAAAATGGAGAACTGTGGAATAGTCAGTAGATACGAGAGAATCAGAAGCTCTGTGTCAAGTTACTAGAGGATTTAAAGCAGTCACACTTCCCCAGTTTTTTTCTTACAGTTTGTTTTACAGTAAACATATTTTATAAACTGGAAACCTGATATCTTTTTTGGACCCCTGAATCAGAACATCTCCCTTTTTGATTTCACTTACAGTTGCACTTGATGGAGTGGCCTACATTCCTGAGAGAATCGCATCAGACGGATTTCAAAAAGCCTCATGGTTTGATCTATTTTGGTTTTATTTCCAACAGCTTCAGATCAATGATGCAGAACTAGAATTTTTTTTCATTAGTGGAGCCAAAAACGATGATGTAATGTCCCTTATGTTACATAATTCAGTTTTTAGACTGCTCATTTGGACACAGACAGTGATGCCTCTAGGTGGAATTGGTGTGAAATGCATTCAAGGAATACCAAGTGACAAATCAAGTGAAAAACACAGCAACATAGTGTTTAAGTCGGGTGTTGTTCCACTAGATTCCAGAGACTCAAAAACTGTTTGATTCTCCTTCAATCAAACTGTCTTTCACCAGCCTAATTTCCTTAACTTACCTCTTTAATTTTATTACATTAAAGAATTTGTGAGTCACAGGGTTAGGAAATTGCTCTAAATTTAGTGAGTGGTGACTGTGAAGACCAGAGCATATGATCAGCATCATTTTTAGAATCATCAAACCATGTAATGTCATTAAAACGTCTGGATGTAACCAACCTTATGTTTTCCCACTCATTTATTCACGCCTTGGTGTCCATAACAGCATTAATTATGTAGGCAGTTTGAATAATTTGTAAACACTTTGTTTTCATTGGTTAAGAATGATTGCTGATATTATTGCAGTTTAGTAGTTTAAAATGTTTTAGTGAACACCGTGACTGAAAAGACATTAAAAACAGCATTTCATATATACTTTGTTCTAATTGCAGTATTAGCTAAGACTCCTGAAAATGCAGCCTTTCTTTGGTGATACACATTATCTGGTTTAATAGCAGTGCATAACAGCTGATGTTCATGTTTTGTCTCATCGAGGTTCCCTATCCAACCCCCCAAAAATGACAAAGCATTCCCGATTAGGCTTCCTCTCTGTAATACGTGATGAATGCCGGTGCTGAACTGTAGAAAAAGCCTCATTACGAGACACTTATAGATTACCCAGGGTGTCACACTGGGGGATAGGTGGTGGGTGTGAGGGTTTGTCTGCGAAGAGGAGGAGAAACAATGAGACTGGATCCTGCTCTGTCTCTCTTTCTCTCTCTCTCTTTCTCTCTCTCTCTCTCTTTTCCCACCCTCCTCAAGCTCTTCTCTCTCTCTCTCTCTCAAATGGATAATTCTGGTGATACTTGTGACAGGCTGTGGTTTAGATTTTGATTTATGTTCTTCCAAAGCTAAAATCAAAGAATCCATCTAGTGCTATTTTATGGCAGTTGGGATGATGAATGGGCTAGTCTCTGGGCCAAAGCAAGCTGCTGTGTCTTTGCCCCAGATTTTAATTGCTAAAGTAGCCAGTCATTGCTCAAGATTCAAGACGCAATGAGAGGGAGAGGGGCGATACACTCTCTGTGTCTTCCTCTCCACCCTGTCTCCCTAAGTCTTACTGTGTCATCCCATCCCTCTTTTATCCTTTTAACAGTCTACCTATCTCCCATATCACATCCCTCCTCTTTCCAAAATGCTGAGCCGATAGCTGCTTTGAAAAGAAAAAAAAATTGAGTTTACACAAACCCACTGTTAAATCATTCATAACCTGGCCATAGGGATCCGCTGTTACAAGCAGAACTAATGGCTCACGTAATTGCCCCAACTTTGAAGTGTAAATTCCACATTTATATATAATGTATGAAATTGCCGTCTTTAAGCAAAATGGAAGATAAGAGTTTGATCCCATATTTTAATGCCCAAAAAGTGTTCATAACTTTGGGATTTTTATGTTTTTCGGGTGGATAATGAGGCATTTATGGCCTTTTAAAGATCTTACTTTAATGACCTTAAAGCTTTAAAAGATAACAAATATATAATGATCAGATAGGTATATAAAAATGACTCAACAACACATTCCCTCATCTCACGTTAATAAAATCAAATGTTTGCACGTCTATTGATGGAGGAAAACGCCATTCGTCTTGCCTCCTCATCTACCCCTCCTCATATACAAATACATCTCATCCCTGTGATGAGAGAGAGAGAGAGAGAGAGAGAGAGAGAGAGAGAGAGAGAGAGAGAGAGAGAGAGAGAGAGAGTAGTTGTAAAGAGCATCATTCCTTTTCAAACACAACCAGAATCAATGATGCAAATTAGAAAAACAAGCAGGCAATAAATTCTTTCACATCTGCGGAGCCTGGCGAGAATTTTTAATAATTTTTAATAAAGCATAATTGTAGTTTGTACCACTGAATAATTTAATCACATGGAAATATGGAACATGGAGGGGGGAGAAAGTATACACATCAAAAAAAAAAAATACTGCCCTTCCCTCCTACAAATCTGTGAAATGTTTGTGTATCGCATCCCAGTTTTGTCTGCATGTGTGTGTGGAGCAGAGCTGCTTACACAGGAAAATGTGATTGCAGCAGAGACACAAATCCTGATGATGATCTGTCAGAGGATACCTTTTAATAACCTTTGTGATATTTTTTGAAAAACAGTCCCAACTCCAAGCATTTTTAGATTTTTTTTATTTTAGTTTTTGTCACTTAATGCATTTTGTTCAGACAAGTTTCCAACCTTTGACGGGGGTCTTTGCATTTATCTAAAATGCAGATCTGAATGAAGGTGGAATGGACAGAGTGCGTTGTGTCATTTGTCAGCTGTTTAACCTGTTATTTGTCAGCTGTTTTTGAAACATGCCTCCATACACGAACTGTTCTGATGAGTGTTGCTCATTGAACAGATTGAGATATGCATCCCAATCTAGTTCTGCCATTTGAGAAAACTGTATGACATCAATGACTGCTTTTGTTTTTCATTAGCTGTTGTTTCATTGCTTGCTTCAGACATTTTGTAAGTGTAGTTTAGAAATACGCTGGTCTATAAGACGTTTGGAAGGGCAAGAACTTTGCAGTACGGCTTAAAAAATTAGCGCACTAGATCGGATGTGTGATGGTGCTGGGATACTGCGGGCCTGAAATGTGGATTTTAGCATTTGGACAACCTTGTGGTGTGAGAATACAGAAACAAATAAAATTAGATAGTGTAATGTTTCATGAGCTTGTTAATATTCATAAAGCATTTTTGGATTTGTTACACTGTGGGAAATTTGGTGCAATACTGTGCAGGTAAACACAACTGGAGCGTGCGAGCCTGACACAATCAGACTGTTGACTCATACGGATGTCACCTGTATCAGTGTGATGCCAGCGTTGTCAGTGGGTACAACATGTGAAGCACACCAACAGCTGAAGAGTGTGTACATGCAGCAGAGGAGTGGAGAAGAGAAGGAGGAGAGAGAGCCTCAGGTGAAACACAGGCCTGCCTGTAATTTATAACCATGACATGGGAGCCAAGTTTCTCTAAATGAGGCATTCAGATAGCCAAACCAGTCATTTATCCTGATGATTAATACAAATGATATTCGTAATAATAAATATTGCCGCCTTGCAGTGCGTAAAACAGCAGGAGCGGGAAAGAGAGACAGGGAGGGGAAGGAGGGGGGGGACATTTCCAGTGTTTATTGTGTGGCGATCATGAAGGGACCTCTTGTCAAGCCGTATTTCAGAAAAAAATTATATCAGGATGAAAAGGTATGAAAAAAAACTCTATTATAAGAAGCAAGTGAGCCATTTAATGTCATCGGGTGACATTTTTGTGCAAAATTGATACAAATTGACAGTCTGCTTTGTTGAAAAGTGGTCTTTGGAGATCTTTCACAGCATTTTGTAGAGGACAAAACTGTGAGCAATTAGTGCACGCAGCAACGTGGAGGAGGAAAAAAAGCAAATGATAACCAGCAAACCATTGTTAGTGGCACACTAACTTTCTACCTCACTATATTTCATCTCTCCTTTTGTGCTGTTTTGTCATCTACAAATTTTTGGAAATTAAGCAGCATTCTGTGCCTGCTAGAATTGGCTGTGTTGTTTTATTGAACTCGGTAGGTGCCATGAAAAATGACACATTTGGATATTTTTTATGTACAAAGACCTAGTCTCTCTCTCCAAATGATACTTAAATGAAAAGAGCATAACATTGAACAATGTGATTAACATTTTGCAATGACATTTGAACATAAACTGAGAAAATGGTAACATAAGCACACTTACATTGAACTCCACTTTAGATTAGATTGTACAAGGCCAGGCAACTTTCACTGTTTAACTTACACTGTAAATATAATCCTCATTAGGGTTGTGGGAGGGCTAGGGTCTATCCCAGCTGACTTAGGGCGAAAGCAGTGGACAGCTTGGACAGGTCAACAGTCTATCACAGGACTAGAGACAAACAATCACACTCACATTCACACCTACAGACAATGTAGAACCGCCGCTTAACCTGAGCATGTTTTTGGACTGTGGGAGAAAGAGGGAGTACCCGGAAAAAAACCCATGCATGCACAGGGAGAACATGCAAACTCCATGTATAAAGATCCCAGACCCAAGCCGGGACACAAACCGAGGATCTTCTAGCTGCAAGGCGAAAGTGATAGCCACGATCCACTGTGCAGCCCCCAATTTGTACCAGTCATGTATCATTAATCACAACACATTAAAGTCACAGACTCTGACTAATGTGTATTTACATGATAGCTAAACTGACAAATTTAAAATAAAAAAAAACACTTCCCATGCATCATCACAAACAAATACATTCTATGAATACTTCATATGAATACAAAGGAATCAAGCTTAAACATTGGTGCCAGCCTGATGTATCTTGATTTTAATCCCAAATTGAACAGTGAAGACAAATGTCACTGCTGTTACACAATCTTTAACATTGTTTCAAAAGATCAAATTAATAATTGAAGAGGAAATTTCTGAATTAAAGGCAGACTTTTTAAAATAACCATTCTAGATTAACACAGTCAATGAAAACGCATGTAGAAGACATGCCAATTACCAACTAGCCATAAGTTCCCAAATACACACACAACAGCTGGATCTTCTGCCAGATTTAGATATTAAGTAGCTGTCAAGTCAAACTGCATGTAGAAATAGACTCTCTTCTCTATTTTCCTGTCTGCCTTTACAATCATTTGCCATTTCAAAGTAGGTTTCACATTAATGAATGTAGACAACAGAACTATGCCTCTAGGAGTCAAAATAAAGACGGAAATGAAGAATAGTGAATAATTGAGAGAGACAGACGGGAGGAGAGAGAGGCCGACAGTATGGGGTGATGTCAGTGGCTGATAAAGTTTACGCCTTCCTATCATTTCGCTGAAAGTAAACAGGCGCTGCAGCCTAACATGACATCACTAAGTAGGTGTAGTCCCGCATGGCCATCGATCATAACAGAATCTAGCATATTCTTGCCCCCACTAGGAGGAGAGGTAAAAGTTTTCCACTGTAGCTGAGATGACATTTAATTTTTCATATCTCCTCCATAGTCCTAGAATGAATTTTGGCAGACCTGATGCAATTTAACAGCTTGGCAGTTTAAAATTGGGCAATGAATCACTGGGATTCAATGGGAGCCTGGCTGCTGCATAATATTTTTTCTGTGTCAAGGGTGGAGGGGCAGCAGGGGTGGTGTCGATGTTGGACAGTGGACCCCCGCCCACTTCAACACTCCTTTCCCTCTTGTTTACCTGCATGTCTCACTGATTCAACCCCCATTTTAGTTTCCCTCTTATCCACCTTTAATCTTCTGCATCCAGAGATACAAGGAGCTATTATAAGACCATTAGTGTCATGCTACGGATAATTACAATACTTTTATTCCCTTTATTTCTATATTCAGTATACCTTTACTCCCTTTAAATGATGGTTTGCTGACTGTTGCTTTGAATCTCTAAAGCCGCCAAGCTTTGACTGTTAAATGGTGCATTTTCAGTTTCTCTTTCCTCCAAAGCAGTATGAATGTATGATCATTTGTCCAAAATAAGTCCACTGCGTGTCCAAGCAAAGTGAAACAATTACTGCATGCAGCTCGCTCCGAAAGAGCATCAAAACATATTTGTCTCACTAAGAATCTCCTCACAGCACAATAACAGGCGCTGTAGGTGAAGCTCATCTCTCTCCTCTTGGTCCATCACGGAGCCCTCTGACCCTCCAACAAAGAGCACAGCACACAATCACACACCATTACATGTGCACAAGCGCCTCAGTTCAGCACATAAAAGGCTCACCATGTGCTTTTAAAAGGTGAGGAGGTCCAGAGGGCTTGCACTGTATCTGATTTTTGACAAAGAGCACGCTGGGTAGAAATCAATAAAGCGCCAGTGATGGGCCGATGGGTCCCGCTGGTCCTCCTGGAGAGGCGGGCCGCTGAGCTGAGCTGCACCCGTAATCCTCCTCTTTCTCCCGTACCTCCATAACCCGATCACTTTCTCTCCTCCTCCCCTCCCTTCTGTGTCACTACCTCCCACCATGTAGCCTTTTCTCTCCCCATCCTTCCCACCCCCCACCTCCTCCTTTCATCCCTTCATCTCTCCCTCCCCCCACCACTAGTCCAGATGAACCCAAACAAGCAAAGAATGGAATGACAACGCTTTTGACACCGGCCGTTTATTAGCCCCTCCGAGCGGTGTAGAGCAAGGGAAGAGAGAGAGGGGAGGAAGAAACGAGAGCGACAGAGAGAGAGAGAGAGAGATGTGGAGGTGGAGGGGGGAGAAGGGGCGAAGGGGGGGGGTCATTCTCATCAGTCAGCTGGTTGGTTGAGCAGTGTGGCGTTGCCGGGATGACCACATTGTAGTGTGTAAGCTGTAGTGCAGTAACACCTCTCTCCATCCACCAGCCTGGTGCAGCCATTTGTCAGGGTCACCGTCAGGAAAATTAGTGTTTATTCTTGTAGAAAAAGATTTTGATGAATTGGTTTATTTATATGCTAAAGAATTTTACACCCTTGTACGACCACCTTTCTTTCTTTCTTTCTTTCTTTCTTTCAGGTTGCACACTTAGAAATCCTAACACTTTTATTGCATTTTTTAGTTATTTCTCTAACCTAAAATGCAAAGACAGATAATCTGAAACATTTGCAGAATGCAGATGTAAACACCCGTGTGTCATGTTGTATGTTAGGCCTTCACCAGAACAAGAAGAGCATGTGTACCCCATTAACCATGGTATGTAGGTGGGCCTGAGGGGAAGCCTAGAGTCCTCACTTTGATTCAACATGTGCTATTTCTGAAAGCTGTTGTTTTGTTGAATATGCTATATATTATAAATTCAGTTTGAAACATTATTTCCTCTACTGCTATGTTATAGTAGTTCAGTTTTCCTTTATTTTTTTTCTTGTGACACATTCACACAAAATTGTAGTTACTGATCATAACTCCAGTTCTATGGATGTGTACATATCCTTCTAATGGTCTATTGGTTATTGGTTAATTCTACCGAGGCTCTGCTTCAGAACCCTGAACAGATCGTTACACTACCTGCTCAATCAGGCAAGAGCATCTACACACTACAGCCCCACTATAAACCCCCAGCACCCCTGCTGCTCGTAGCTCTGTCAAACTCTGCAACAACAGAACCAGCATCATCTTCAGGTAAAAGACTACTGACTGGAGAATTGGAGTTACATTCGTACCTCCTCTTTCTAGTTTGTATGTTGGACACACTCTGACAGGCTTAGCTATAGATTACCACTAGAGGTGCTGTGAAAAATCCCCTTCCTGATATCTTGTATTTTTGCATATTACCCACACATACATTTTCCAGATCATCAAACTAATGTTTATCTTCTATCTAATGTTTACCCCCTCACCCCACTCACCCTTATGCCCTGCAGTACATCAGGCCCTGGCAGTCTGTATTGTGCAGAACTCTGTAGACCCAGATTTCTCAGTCTCAACCTCGCATTGGAGCTGTGAGCATGCTAGGCAAAGAGAATGCTAGTAAGCACTCCAACTTAGATAGTGAAAGATGGCTGCTATCGGCAGGCAGGAAAACATTTGGCCTCTCTTTGGCGTGCACATGGTTGAGACAGTGGTTGAGGTTAAGAAAGAGACCTCTCAGGGCCCGGAATATGGTGTGAACCACCACTGCCTCTATTGCCAGTGGTGGGTTGATACAGGGCATGTCCAGGCAGTATAGAGGCCATACCTGATGTCAGCAGGGTGACTCCAGCCAAGGCAGATTTACATATTATAACTTCAGAGGGGGCCAGAGATGGGACCGCTAACCTTGCAATTAGATGACAACTGACTTTGCCAAATGAGCCACAGACACTCCTATATGTGATATGAAGCATTCTCAGCTCTGAAAAATAATTTATGGTGGTACTGCTGCAGTTCTGTTCACATACACTAAAGAAAAAAAAAATTAAAACAAACCTTTAAGAAAGAAAAGATAAAAACCTCACTAATCAGAAAACGGTAGTTTTGCAAGTACTTTATGCCCAGGTTTGGTACCACTAGTCTACAGAAGAGGGCACATTTTGCAGATTGGCATCCCCATTACTACAAATCAATTTTATGATTTCAGTAAATTTTTGCTTGTAAAGTGCCAGAAAAAAATGCAGACATGTAAAATGAAACATTTTAGAATGTTTCACTCCAAACAACACAAAGTAAATATTTTTCACTTCCCTGATTTTAATCTTTACTGCGGTCTTTGTTCTGAAACACATTTTCTAACTGGATTAACATGCAGATGTGAAATATTACGGCAGCTGATGAATATGCATAGACTGGAACTCTGGACTGTACACTGAAACACAAAGCTCATTTCTAGCATTCATCAGTCCATTCAGTTCAGCCTGAGAGGCCCGCCTGCCTTGGCAGACACAACCCCCGTCCACCCACAATCCCTGCTCGAGACATGTATTAGTCATTATTAAACATAATAATGGCTTTTATAAGTCACTGTTTGCCTCTTTGGTTACGTGAATAATTCAGCCAAAGAGGCAAAGGGAAAGAGAGGGAGAGAGAAGAACGCTGCTCTAATCAGGTGGGCCTTCCACCTGAGATGGAAGGTGACAGATGACGCATTTTGTCTGAATTATTTATTTGACTCTGGTCAACTTTTTACAACTGCCACATTGTTTTTTTTCCCTTCTTTTTTTCTATTCACCCCTTCTGCTCCGTTTCCCCTCTCAACCCCCATCACACACACACACACCAACCCTACAGACACTGTGTAAACCGACACGTTTATTTCAAGCAGCGTTAATTACGGTTGCACAAGCTGTTAAGCTGTCGTCTGACGATTAACAAAGTCAAGCTCCAGCCCCAGCGCCACCACTTACTTTCCTGCTTGGCAAATGGAGGGGTGGAGCTGGAGTATGGATGTGTGCATGTGTGTGTGTCTGTGTGTGTGTATGTGTACAAAGAAATAAAAAAATCTGCTTTGTGACAGCCATTGTTAGCACTAACAGTAGGGCTATAAAAGTACAGGGGTCTTTTTTTTTATTATTTTATTCTGTCGCAGCAAGTGAACAGACAATATGAATAAACTTAATTTGTGAAACGTCTCCCCTAATTAATTTGAAGGAGGTGGTGGTGAGGTGGTTGGGATAGGGGCGGGGTGTGGATCCTCGCTCGGCGGGCAAAGAATTAAAAGTTAAATCAAGAATGTACTTGTCTGTGAGCTGCGATTCGCACAATGCAATGTAGAAACCCTTGCAGTTATTTGAACATCGGCTGTCAACCCTGGTGGGAGACACATTTTGATGTCTGTCCACGTCTTTGTCTGTGTGTGTGTGTGTATGTGTGTATGTCTGTTTGTTTGTTGCGTGGCTGCAGCGCTGACAGGATGTATCTATACGTCAACGCGCAGCACATAAACAGCACCCCAGAGAGTGGTGGACATATACAAACTGTATTAGTATATCCTTTCTTTATTGTCTTTGTCAATTTGTGGATGCTGCTGTCAAAGCTGTGTGTTCTCAGTACTGTCTGTCATAATTAAAAGTGTGTGAAACTGCTTTTGGGTTAAGGGGGGAGGAAAACACTTCATACCGTTTCAGCTGACAGTTTCTGAAGTGTTATGCTTTTGTTGAGGAGATTCAGTCAGTGAGTTTGCTCACTTTGCTACTCTGTGGATTTAAAGTGATATCAGAGTATTTATAGTCATCCCGTAATAATAATTAGTGCTGATAACCTAAGATTTCCTAGTTTTTGTAAATTTGATCATACATTTTTTTCAAAGGCAGAAAAAAAAAATGTTTTTTCCAAATATGGTTATGCTATTCCACTTTGTGATATAAATGTTGTGAGGAGACAGGAGAGAAAAATATTAAAGTGAATGTGAGATACTCAAAAACATAGCATCGTATTTCCAGGATTTTTACACTTAAATAGCCAAAAAGTTAAACTTAATGAAATTCATTTAGAATCGACTTAAATCTGTAAATTGTGAAAAGAATTATACTGAATCAGTTATAAAGTTATGGTTTAACTATGGTTAGTGGTGGAACACTCAATTAGTTGAAATATGTGAGACGAGTTTAGAATTCAATTTCAGGAAATAGAATTTCTTTGATGTGCGTGGGGAGTAAAGGCTGGTCTTTGAGGTCTGATCCCATAGATGAGCTGAAAACCTAAATGCTGCCCATGATAGAAACATGTCAGAACACACAGGGCATCGCAGCTTACTGTGTGTGAGGCTAAAGAGCTGCAGGTTCCAAGAGTACCCATAGCGACCCCAGACCAGTAATGAAACCGCCTACAATGTGCATGTGAGCATCTTCACTGAGCTGTGGAGTAATTGAAGATGGTGACCTGATCTGATGAATCATATTTTCTTATGCATCATGTAAGTGAACAGATGCATGTGTGTGGTTTACCTGTGGAAGAGGTGGCAGCAGGATGCCCTGTTTAACCCGCGGGTGTGCAACATGGGTCAATAGTGACCCATATCCAATAGAAAATGTGTAATTCCTGCCCCACACTGTGCAACAAAGGAAAACCTGGGTTCTGGCATTCATGAGAATTGAAATTTGACATGTACTAACAGCCTAGACTTTGTTGCCGTATGTACTCTTTCAGCAGCTGGCACAGTGCAAAAAATCAGTTCAAGAAGGGTTTAAAGAACATGGCAAGACAAGAGTCCAAGGTGTTGACTTGGCCCACAAATTTTCCAGCTTTCAATCCAATCGAGCATCTGTGGGAAGTGCTATAGAAAAATGTTTTATTCGTGGAGGCTCCACATTGCAGAATCTGTTTACCTCTTGGTGCCCGATACCGCTAGACATCTTCAGGGATTTTGTGGAATTCCTATAGCCCCTCTTCATGGGTTGCCCACTCAACCAGCTGTGCTATCGGGGCGCCTGTCAGGTATGTTTTTTTGGGGGGCATGAGGAGGATCTACACAATCAGCAGGCAGACACATCGGCTTTATTAAAATCAAAGATATCGGCCTGTATTCAGTTTATGAGTACTATAACCTAACTCTGATTCTTATTTCATCAATACATAACTGACAAATGCACATGCACATTGCAATAATCCAAATGTGTAATCTTAATGGATGGAAGCTTGATATCCAGTAAAAATATATAAATCTCAAAAATTAGGGCCAGATCTTTTTTTGTGTGTGTACAGTGAAATTTGTTGGACATGTGGAACATGCGGTGAACTAGCTTTAAAATTTTTCCTGCTATTAGATGCAGTGACAACCCTCCAGGTCAGTAGATAATGCTTGGAGACATGATGTGGCTCTGGGGCCTCTGAATGCAATTAAAATAAGGGGATATAAAAGAACAAAGGCAAAACAAAGCTGTTTTGAATAGGTTTGTTGTATGATTTCATTCCTTCTTGATGATGCTGCTTTAGTCGGTTTCTATTTTTGATACATTTCAGTGAAGCTGTTACTCACATTATATTTTCTTGTCATTCTTCTGCCTTTCTGTATATGTGTGTGTGTGTGTGTGTGTGTGTGTGTGTGTGTGTGTGTGTGTGTGTGTGTGTGTGTGTGTGTGTGTGTGTGTGTGTGTGCGTGCGTGCATGTTAGTATGTCATCGTCATTGTCACAGAAGATGTTGAGAAAAGACATGTTTCCTCACGACTCAGTAGCGTTCAAGAGGACCGCCAATCAGGGATCCAGCGCTAGGAAAAGTTGTCACGATGGGGAGAAACGTCAAACAGCCAGTTTGGTTTGTAGCCTCATCTCCCCTCCTTACTGCCACTTTGTAAAATCACATTATCCAAATGAGAATAGGAGTGGAAAGGCAGTGACAGAGCAGGGATATAGATGGGCTACGTGTCAAAAGTGCTCAGATTTCATTCCTTCCGCTCCGTTTTTGAACATAGAGTTGAGCTTGGGTTGGGGTGAGGAGAAGTCAGGAGCTCAGAGGCTTATTTTGCTTTGTAGCTGTGTTACCCTCAAAGTTGTTGTTCTGTTTGTTTTCAATTTAATGTTATCTATTTGGCCACATACAAAACTTTATCTTTGCCGGCATGAATGAATGTCAGCTTTATTTTGAAAGTTGAATGTATTTGTATCAAATGTAGTTGAAGTAATACTGTAATCTTGCTTTGCATCAGTATTTATTTTCATTTTAGGATAGCCACCTTTAGTGATCCATAACTGAACTGAAATGGTTACAGAATACTGGAACTTCATGCCATGTAAGATGTAACATTCTTATTGTTCACAAGAGGAGCTACAAAATAAAGACATTTGGTAAAGCAATCTGATAGATTTCACTTGTCTGAGGAATCTTCTCTTTTTTGTCTTGTGAAATCTCTGCACTTTCAATGCAGTGTTGTGTTTGAATGTATATGGATTCATATTCTTCTGCAACCACTTCCTTGTAGAGAGGGCCTTCAGAACTTTCTGAACTTCCTCCAGGGCAACCACCTTGTCTCCTTAGGCTCCACATCCACTCAACACATTCATTCATCTCTCAGCTAAGTGAGTTGTTCAAGCGTCCATTGTTGCTCAGCTACAGCTATTTGCATTTTGATTCTGCTTCCTTGGTAAGTTTAGCAGTTTGAACCTCTCCCCCTGCTCCTTATCCACTGTGTCTGTATTTACAGATGGGTGCTTGATAATTCGAAAGCTTTCCTTCATGTACTGCTTCAGTCCTCTGCTGCCATTGCACAGTTGTTCTCGTCCATAGAACTATGTCTGGCCTGAGCATTGACCCAGTAATCTCCTTTGGGAATTTTAGTAGTTTCTTGAAATCCATTCTCTTCTCCCAGTCAGCAGCTCCTGATTAAAGAACTTTTTCTCCTGGTTTGACAAACCCGATGAGGAAGGGCTTGTTTTCTCCCCCTCCGGTCCAGCAGTCACTTCATTCAGGAAGTGGTCATTCCTCCATTTGAGCTTCATGTCAGCAAGGCTTGACTGGCACGCTGAAGCAAGTGTTCAAGATTTGCTGGTCTTCCACAAAGGGTGCATTTTGGATTCTCCATTAGGCCACACTCAGGGACATTTATCAGTGTGGGTAAGACATGGTGACTAGAGCATGATGATGATTATTGCAAGTACTGCCTCGCTTGCTTTATGGTGTAACTCTTAAGCCAACATATTGCAGCCTACATCTAGCTAGAGATATTTTTTGCAGATAAGTGTTTCCTGGGTGCCATTAACCCTTGGATGCATGGCCAACCAATACCTACACTCTTCCATGGGTGGGGTCAAAAATGACCCCAATTGAAATCAATGCATTTTTGCAATAAACTTGAGACATTTCTTTCATGTTGGTTAGTCATTATATATTTTGTTCAACAAAAGAGTATTTTCAGTTTTGATATGTTCTTTCTTCACTTTTAATTCAAATTTTATCACATAATCACTGAAACGGTATCAAACATGTTTAATCTTCCTCCGTATTTTAAAACAGACAGAGGGACACATAAATTAACATTCAGTAACAATAATCAATAACATTCATAACAATCATAACATTCAATAACATTCATGTTCAGACACAAACATGTCTCTTCTCACTCTTCACAGCTTTCACAGACTATTTTCTTGTGGCTGTGACCATTGCAGACAGGGCTTTTACATTTCCAACAGAAGTTGGTGGCTTTGCGGTCTTCGCATACACACACACATACACACTAATTCATTAGGTAGCCTATTATATGATCATCAATTATTCAATGGTGTATGTGTGTGTGAGTGTGTGTGTGTTTGTGTTATCTAACAATACTTTAGCTATCAATCCTGTTAGCTAAGATTCTGTGTAATAACAGTGCAACAACAGTGTATGAGTGTATGTGTATGCGTGTGTGCGTGCGTGCGTGCGTGCGTGCATGCGTGTGTGTGTGTGATTGTGTTAGCTAACAATACTGTTTGCTAATAATAATGTTAGCTAACAGTATTGTTAGCTACCCACAAACTAGGCAAATTTCACAGATATTCACATAAAATTCACATATTCTGTCAATGAAAAATAAGTTCATAAATGGAGATAATACTTACATGTATAATGCTGTGCAAAAATGACCTCCTAGGTGGTGGGACTGCTGACATCAGTTGTATGAGGGACAGTAAATGTTTATTTACACTCACAGTTGCCAAGAACCAATGTTAAGTGAAATATCCCATTGGAAATACTTGGGGTCATTTTTGACCCCGCCCATGGAAGAGTGGGGTACTGATACAAAAACTGATTTTTTTTAAAATTAATGAAAAAATGAATAAAAATGCAAATGGCATCATGTCACAAACATGTTTTATGAGGAATACCTGGAATATGAAAATATCAAAACTTTTAATCTTAAAGATATTAAGGAATAACAACCTCTGGGGTCAATTTTGACCCCACCTATGCATCCTAGGGTTAAAGACAGAAACAATGCATGACTCTATTGTAAAATCAAATTGCGTTGACAAAATAGCAGTTCATTCTGCCTTCTAAAGCACTACATCTAAAACGCACATCAATGTCCAGCCAGGCATCTTTATGGAATGCAGAGGTAGATGCCATCTTGTTGAATGAATAGGCGTTTTTATTCAGAAATGTACATTCTTAAGTAACAGACGGTCTGCCACAAAAAATAAACAACAAAACAAAAAACACGATGCATAAAGACAGTAATACTACACAAAATCCCACGTGTCTACACTTACTCACATATTCACAACTTATGGAACACAAACATGTTTCCAATTGGCACTCGCCTTTAGCAGCTATGATTTTTAAAAGCTGTTTTGGGCCATTTTACTCTCTAAACAAAAATGGCATTCCGAGGAAACATTTGCTCACTGAAACAACCTTTTCAAGCTCATACAGTGTATGTTCTAGCATCTTCCACAGTAACTAGATCTACTGGATGTGAAGGGCAGGTCAATGTGGGTTCTTAAGGTATTTACTAAGTTAAGTGGACATCAAGGTCATGATCAAGCTCAAGCTTCAGTAGTGGGGCCATGGACTTCGTATCTGCTCACTCACACACACACTCAAGCACACATAGCTGAGGCCTGATTCTGATCGACAGGACAATTTCTCCTACCTCCTTCATTTGGCAATTGACTTTGTAGTAAAATACACTGCTCTCTTCCTCATTCTCCTTTACTCGTAACACAAACTTAGCACCCACAACCACACACAGATGCATCGACACACAGAAACACAGAGACATATCCCACAGACACATATTGATGCAATTAGATGATACGCAGACATGTGTATGAGGCAAACAGTCTTTAAAACAAGCATATGAACACACACATTTACAGCCACACACACTCACATCCTAGTCGACTCCTAGGCATAGCTCCACTAAAAACTGATGGAGGTCTTGGAAGGTGAAAGTTTATGTGACTCACTACGCTGATTAGAGGGACGGAGATCTAAAAGTAATTGGCTCCTTTTACTTCCTTCTTTCTGTGGATTTACGAGCTTCTCTGCAAATGACTGGCAGCTTACTTTACTACGGTCAAAAAGTGAAGGATAAACTCACCCTGCCCGAGTGTGTGGGAGCATTAGTGAGCGTTGTGTATGTGTGTGTGTGTGTGTGTGTGTGTGTGTGTGTGTGTGTGTGTGTGTGTGTGTGTGTATTTGTGTGTATTTGTGGATGCTCTAGATGTTTATGTGTGGACGGAGGAGTATGCACGTGCGGTGGAGACTGAAATCAACCTCACAAATGTGACGTGAAGCTTGACTGTATTTGAGGCTGATTCAAAGTGCCAGTCAGCACTGTGTGTGGACTCGCTTCTTCTACACACTCCCTGTCACCCAAAAGGCTTGGGGTGTGGGTGTGTGCACTGGATGGTTGCTCCATCCAGTTTTCTGCCTGGGAAAACACTGCTTAGCCTATTAGCACTCCCTTTAATGCCCTCCTCCTGCTCTTAATCTGCACAACATGGCAGCCAGAGACAAAGCGAGACAACCCAGTGGACACTTCACTTCCACCGAGGAAGAGAGGCGCCCGAGACATGAACGTTACCATCCTCCAGTCAATTATTCATTGATAACCTATTTATTTTTACCTTTAATGTCAGTCAGAATGGTAGAAACGTGCTAATATTCATGTTTAATTCATTTACACATGCAAAGGTGCCATATAAACACACGCATTCAGTTCCTCTAACTAATGTATTATGTTTATAAGGCGGCATACATATATTATTCATCACTGATGTGGATGGAGGGTTGGGGGGTATTAGTATGTCACATTATTGTCAAATGCAGAGGGACTTAAAGGGGACAGCAAGCATCATTAAAGGTGGCGGAGGACGGCAAGAGGGAAACTGTCGACAAGATGGGAATGGACTGAGCGCAGAAGAAGAAACATCTAGCGGAGCCCCTACGGCAGCAAGGCTGAGGGGATTAATGGTAATGCAGCAATCAGATGGACAATGTATGCAGTGACTGTACAACCACTGAATCCCCTTTATTTGATGTGTCATCAAGGATAAGAAGAGGCATGGAAAGGAAGAAAGCATAGCCATGAACTCAGCTTTATGTTATAACATGAACAGCAATGTATAACATGGTCACAGCTTAAAATGAGGTACAAATGAAAGAATTCAATACTAATATTTCTTATGTGTGACGAGGATAGTTCTCCGTCCTTCCCTTTGCAATTTTTAACGAGAAAAGACTTCATTAAGGGAAAAATATGTGCTAATGATCAAAATTTGCAGTGTGGTCGAGTCAGTTTTATTTGTTCGACACAAATAACTACAAATAAACCAAGTAAATAAATAAAAAACATCTACGTCAGAAATAGGATAAATGTCTAAGTAAAATGAGACTAGTGCTGTGCGATGCTTTGCTACTTTCAAGTCACAGTCAATACAAAGTTAAAGTAATCATCACACAATGAAGTGTACAAAACCAACAAAAAAACATGTACAAATACAAAATAAGAAAAGCACTCAGAGAGCGCAGTACTCTGCCAAGGCTGCTCAGTCATTGTATGATATCTGACGCATAAGTCCTGATAACTTCGCAGCAGTGGATTTGTAGTCGTATCACAATCGCGATCATCAGCAGGCTGTGATGTGATCTTGCAATGATACAGAAATCTTTAACAATTCTGTGGATTCAGACTATAAGCTGCATCACTGCGAAAATCTAATCAGGAGGTCCTTGTGTCATTTCTGACCTTTCCTGAAAATTTCATCCAAATCCGTTATTCCATTTTTTGAGTAATGTTGCACACAGACAGATTAACAGACAGAAGGACAAATGTACGTAGATCGTCACAGAACTCCGCCGTGTTCCTAGGAAGGAGCAAGGCCAGCAGAGTTCATGTCAGAACAGTTCTATGCTGTGCTATACTAATATGCTGGAAAAGATCAATGCTCCACATGTTTACATTTGCAGACCAACTTTCAGTGAGTGGGGTGTGTGGTCACATCCAGGATAAACATAGAAGTTTGTGGAAAATCAGCACAGAGATCCTTAATACAGTTACCTAATGGTTGTTCTAGGCCATGTTTTCTTGGAAAGCTGCAGGATTGTTATGCTGAGCACCTTGGTAGACACATTTCCACGTTGTTTTGTGCAAAACACTGTTTTCTTGGATCTTTACAATCTATACAAAAATTTTCAGGAAAGCTCAAGAAACATGACAAATAGCCCAAGATGTTGGCCCAACTCCCAAAATCCCTAGATACCACTGCAATGGAACAGCACCCAACCCATAGGGCCCAAAGGATCCAGTGCCGGTTTACTAATGTCAGTCAATTCAGGAAAACCCCAAAGGTCCCATCTCCATGTCCCAATGGTTTAGAGATATTTTGGTGGCATGAGAGAAACAAAAAAAATGACTGGGCAGGCAATTTTAATGCTGCTGCTCATCAGTGTCTCTAAAATTCAAAAGCCATTAATTCTCAGTACCTGAGGTTGCCTTTTCTATTTTTACAATTTGCATATGTAACCAATCACAAAAACAATACATTTTCCATATATCCTACATCAGCAGTGATTTTTGCAGTGCAGTGTCTTGAAGTTTGATATCAGTTATTCATACCGGTGCAGAGGGGTACTCAGGGTGCCCTTTCGCTAAAATGCCACAACGACATTAACCTATATGTCTACACAATGATGAGAACAGCCTAAGCTTCCCAATAAAATAATGGAAAAGGCAGAAATCCATTATAAAGGCAAATGTTACCTTTGCATGAGAATGGTGATCTGATAGCTAAAGTCAGAACTGTGAATTATGCTTGTACTGGAGGCTTCTGCTCTCGTGTGCTTGTAAAGAGCAATCTATACATCCTTGCAGTGTTTGTAACATCTTGCTAGTGTCAAAAAGGTTCTGTGTTTGTGAGTAAGTAGCACATCTGAAGTTCATTGTAGAGACTCTTTAAGAAGCCTTTATTTATTCAGATTGAGCAGATTGAGATTCCATGCTCTTTTCTACCAGCACTCTTTTTCACGTGTAGTTGCACATGTTTATAGCTATAGAAGGTGTCAGAGCATATACACACGTGGACAAAATTGTTGGTACCCCTCAGTTAAAGAAGGAAAAACCCACAATTCTCACTGAAATCACTTGAAACTCACAAAAGTAACAATAAATAAAAATTTATTGAAAATTAAATAATCAAAATCAGCCATCACTTTTGAATTGTTGATTAACATAATTATTTAAAAAAACAAACTAATGAAATAGGGCTGGACAAAAATGATGGTACCCATAACTTAATATTTTGTTGCACAACCTTTTGAGGCAATCGCTGCAATTAAACGATTTCTGTATTTGTCAATGAGCGTTCTGCAGCTGTCAACAGGTATTTTGGCCCACTCCTCATGAGCAAACAGCTCCAGTTGTCTCAGGTTTGATGGGTGTCTTCTCCAAATGGCATGTTTCAGCTCCTTCCACATATGTTCAATGGGATTCAGATCTGGGCTCATAGAAGGCCACTTTAGAATAGTCCAACGCTTTTCTCTCAGCCATTCTTGGGTGTTTTTGGCTGTGTGTTTTGGATCGTTGTCCTGTTGGAAGACCCATGACCTGCGACTGAGACCAAGCTTTCTGACACTAGGCAGCACATTTCTCTCCAGAATGCCTTGATAGTCTTCAGATTTCATCGTACCTTGCACACTTTCAAGACACCCTGTGCCAGATGCAGCAAAGCAGCCCCAAAACATTACTGAGCCTCCTCCATGTTTCATCGTAGGGACAGTGTTCTTTTCTTCGTATGCTTGGTTTTTGAGTCTATGAACATAGAGTTGATGTGCCTTACCAAGAAGCTCCAGTTTGGTCTCATCTGTCCAAAGGACATTCTCCCAGAAGCTTTGTGGCTTGTCAACATGCATTTTTGCAAATTCCAGTCTGGCTTTTTTATGAGTTTTTTTCAGCAGTGGGGTCCTCCTTGGTCGTCTCCCATGAAGTCCACTTTGGCTCAAACAACGACGAATGGTGCGATCTGACACTGATGTACCTTGGCCTTGGAGTTCACCTTTAATTTCTTTGGAGGTTGCTCTGGGCTCTTTGGATACAATTCCAACGATCCGTCTCTTCAATTTGTCATCAATTTTCCTCTTGCGGCCACGTCCAGGGAGGTTGGCTACTGTCCCGTGGGTCTTGAACTTCTGAATAATATGAGCCACTGTAGTCACAGGAACTTCAAGCTGTTTAGAGATGGTCTTATAGCCTTTACCTTTAAGATGTTTGTCTATAATTTTTTTTCGGATGTCCTGGGACAATTCTCTCCTTCGCTTTCTGTTGTCCATGTTCAGTGTGGTACACACCTTTTCACCAAACAGCAGGGTGACTACTTGTCTCCCTTTAAATAGGCAGACTGACTGATTATGAGTTTGGAAACACCTGTGATGTCAATTAAATGACACACCTGAGTTAATCATGTCACTCTGGTCAAATAGTTTTCAATCTTTTATAGAGGTACCATCATTTTTGTCCAGGCCTGTTTCATTAGTTTGTTTTTTTTAATAATTATGTTAATCAACAATTCAAAAGTAATGACTGTTTTTGATTATTTAATTTTCAATAATTTTTTATTTATTGTTACTTTTGTGAGTTTCAAGTGATTTCAGTGAGAATTGTGGGTTTTTCCTTCTTTAACTGAGGGGTACCAACAATTTTGTCCACGTGTGTATATTGTATTTCTGGAGGTTTACTATTTGTCTCGTGAACTGCAGAGCTCCATTGCATCTTCTTTTCCTCCTCCGCCATATTCTCAGCATGATTAAGAATTCAGTAACAAATGCACTTCCCTGTCTTTTTTTGGCATTTCACATCAGAATGCCACTGTCTGTTCATACTGTGTCAGTGCCCTCAAGGTTAACACTGTACATTTATTGTATGCGATACACGCTCTAAGCATTTTCAGTTTTCATTTGCTATGCTTTAGCACATTCTATTTGAAGCAAGAAAAGCACTTAGAGAGCAGTACTCCGCCAAGGCTGCTCAGTCGTTGTATGATTTCCAACAGATAAGTCACAGGAAGTCTGCAGTGATCAATTTGTAGTAGGACTGCAATCATGTGATTGTTAGCAGACAGCTGACTTTGCATTCACTTGTTATCATAAAATGAAGCCTTGCTGCTATCTCGCAATGATACAGAAATCTTTAATAAAACCATGAATACAGACTATAAGCCGTCTCACTGCCAAAATCTAATCAGGTAGTCATTGTGTCATTTCTGACCTTCCCTGAAAACTTCATCTAAATCTGTTATTCCATTTTTGAGTAAAGTTGTGCACAAACACACAAACACATTCACAGATTAAACATATGCCGAACATCACATAACTCCACCCTGTTCCATGGTGAAGTAATAAAAAAGTTTGAGCTTTAATTTAAGGGAGTCCATACCAGCATGGAAAGAAGTGTATGAGGAACACATCATCAGTGAGTTTTCCTGTTATTGTGCATTTCAGTAAATTTATTGTTTATTTATTTATTTATTTATTTTTGGCAGATTTCAAGGACATTTTGGTTTCTTTGCCAACCTCCGCTTGAAATAAATCAACTTATGTAGTAGTAGGTGTAATAGGTCAATATATTTTAAGCAGGGATTGGCCTTGCATCAGTATTCAAATTTTGCAGGTGCAGCACCTTGCTTTATTTTTTTCTAATGAACTTCCAGCATGAGTGGAACCGTCTGTTATTGTATTCAGCAGATGCTGGGTAACAGAGGGCAGTAACCTTGAGACAGATCTTCTTGCTCTTGCTAAATGATTGAAACAGAAAGGAAACAGTGCAGAAAAGAGCTTCTGCTATTCCCAAAGTGTCTCTTACCACACACACATACATACACTAACCATTACCAAGACAATACACACAAAATGCCTCAGGCTGTTGTCACAGACCCAGACCATGCACTGCCAGGCACATAAAAGCACACTTTCTCTATTGCAAGCTCACACAATAAAACACACATACACACACATAATGGAATATTTGGTCTTGTGCTCAGCTGCAAGAAGATTGAAGGAAGAAATATAGCGACATATTAGGACAACAAACATTGAATACTGCGTGTATTATACACTGAACATTAAAACCACCTAACGTTGTGTAGTTCACTTTTTTTGCCATTAAAATAGCTCTGACCAGTCAAGGTATAGCGACAGGATCTCTGTGAGTGAGCATCAGAACATTGACAGCAGTTCCTTTGATTCTTGTAGGTTACAGAATGGGACCTCCGTAGATCGGTCTTTCTCCAGAACATCATACGGATGGTTGGTCGGGTGAGAAGCCTTGAGGAAAGCTCGATGCCTTGGGCTCTGTTGAGTTCCTCAAGCCTCTTCTGAGCAGTTTTTGAAGTGTGACAGAGTTCTTTGTCCTGCCATGGGATGCCATGGTTGTGGAAGAGTGGTGCTTGGTCTGGAAAAATGTTTATATGGGAAGTGAGTATCAAAGGGATATTTGCCCTTCGTAATGGAAGAAGGCCACAACTTCAACATCTATGTGAAGATCGGTGGTTATGGTTCCTGAAGATGGCTGGACAAGTCAATCCATGCCCAGAAGGCTCATCCACATGAAGGGCATGTGAGTGAGTGCTGCTGTGGAGGTAGAGGTCGCTCTGGCCTTATGCTCTTCACATTTTCTCTGTGCCTCTGCAGTCCATCTGCTCTCAGCTGCATGGGCCCCTGTCATGATTCTGCATTGGCAAGTTGGACAGTCCCAGGCAAGCGATTCCCATTGATTAGGGTTGATGTCCAGGTCTTTGAGGGACAGTTTGAGGAAGTCCTTGAATCACTTCTTCTGTCCCCAGACTGTGTGCTTGCCCTGGGACAGTTCGCAATACAGCAGCTGTTTTGGTAGACAACTGTCAGACATTCTAACAACATGGCTTGCTCATCTGGCTTGAGCTTTCTGGAGGAGGGTGTAGCCACTGAGAATGCCGGTCTGTTCCAGGACCTCCATGCCTGAGATTTTGTCCTGCCACCTTAAACTCAAGTGAAAGTGGTTGAGGTGTTTGGCATGTCTGCTATAGACAGTCCAGGTCTTGCTGGTGTAGAGCAGGGTGGTGCATACGCAGTGGTAGGCCTTCAGCTTGGTGGTAAGGCTGATGCCTTTTAGACGTTCTCGCGGAGTCTTCCAAAGACAGCACTGGCCTTGGCAATCCTGTTGTTAACTTCTGTGTCAATGTTCACTGCTCTTGAAAGTGTGCTGCTCAGGCAGGGAAATTTGTCGACAACCTGTACATTATGCCCCTTGACCATGATGTGTGGTTCCTTGTAGGGCATTCCAGGTGCAGGCTGGTACATGACTTTAGTCTTTAAGGTACTAAATGTAAATCCAAAGTTGACACAGGTTGTGATGTGAGAAGCAGTCCATTCATGTTGCATCATGTTTTCTGTGCTGGTGTTGAAGGTGCAGTCATCAGCAAACAAGGAGTCTCTGTATCAAAGTAATATCCACATGAATGCAGGGACCACAGCAGATCATAATATAGGAACAAGGAGATTAATTATCTACATTTAATCAATCAGTGGTTTAAAAGCTGTGGATTATTGGTGTGTAAGTGGCAGGTCAGTCACAGTCATGGGATGGTCCCTATTCTTTATTTTCTTTCTTTCTGCTCCAACAGACTGCTCACTGCTCCGGCCAATCGCTCCCCCTTTTTTATTCACTTCCCTTCTCCACTACTGACAGTGTCACTTTATCAGTGTATCTGTAATGCTCCTTAATTCAAGGCCAAGCTGGGCTGTCACCCTCGGGTCCCTGTGTCATTGTCACATCCACACAGACCCATGTTAGAGGACACTGGGACCTGTCCATCCAGAGAAAGACGGATAGAAAGACTTAGAGGGAAAAGAGGGAGAGAGGCTTATCAGTGGAACCTCGCTAGTGAATTAGCAGACCCTTGAGTGATAAGGAGAGGCAGACCAGCTGACACACTCAGAAAAAAAGGAGATAGGAGGGGGAAAGGAAG
This sequence comes from Acanthochromis polyacanthus, assembly GCF_021347895.1. Taxonomy (NCBI): domain Eukaryota; kingdom Metazoa; phylum Chordata; class Actinopteri; family Pomacentridae; genus Acanthochromis; species Acanthochromis polyacanthus. Next base: position 26,251,555 of record NC_067114.1, on the reverse strand, counting down.
TGGAGAGAAGTAGCATGGTGACAGCTGCTGTAGTGGTTGTTGTCATGTGACAGTCATTCTCTCTGTTCTCTGTTCCTCTGTTACTCACGCTCTAGCGCAAAGCTCCCAAAATTAAATTTTCTCACTAAAGACACAGACTTGATGATTTTAAAGCAATATCAACAGAAATGTTCTCTGATGTTGTGCCTTATCATTTCTGGTGTGCACAAGCAGCATCAGTTCAAAATAGCTTTTAAAGTCTCTGCACACTCATAACTTAGAAAATGGATGTGATTGACATATCTCTTGTGCTCTTGTTGGGTTGAATCTGACTGAGGTGGGAAAACTTGCCCTGTTATCATTCTAATTGGAAAAGATTTTGTAACATTCTTAAATTCCAAGAAGCATCAGAGGTCCAATCAATCAAAGTAACTGAAAACATGTATGTGGGTGGGGAAGTCAAATAAGGGATTTTTAGACTGAAGTTGCAAGGGGAAACAAACCGAGGATTTAACCTGGGAGTCACAAATTGAAGAGAATATGTAGGTTAAAAATGATTTAAGTAAAGTGAATAGATTTAATGCTACTTTATACTCTCACTTTGTGTACATGATGATAAAAATAGGGCTGGGACAACTAATGAAGAACCAAGAATGCTGGCTGCTATCATGAGTGGAACAATCTCTGGACCCTGTCTGTGTTTTAGTAGTACAGGAAAAGAAGCTCATCCATCTGGGTACAGGCATGCTCTGTCTTTGGCAACAGGAGAAAATACCCTCCAAGATGGAACTGAGGTGGATGGACCATAAAGCATTCTTTTTGCAAGTTGATCAATGTTTTAGAAAACATGAACTGTTTAGCTTCCACAAGGCTCGGTCAAAAATCTTCAAGTTTGTTTCTGCTAAGTATCAAAGTACTTCAACCTGTCGTCGTCATCATCTTATATTTCATACTTGATATATGCATCAAATTGTCTCTACAAAATGAATATTACTGCCATAAAAAGATACAGTTCTTCAACAGTTATCAGAGACAGGTTTTGTTTTGTTTTGTAGTGGTTTACACTTAAAGTGTAGGAAAATCAGTGTGAAGACTTTTAGGCAGCAGTCGGTCAGGATGTTGTAAACCTTAAAAAACAGGCCAGTTTACTCAAATACGTTTTGGCTACATTTGTATGATAACCTTAATTATAAACACATTTTTATGACTTTATTTTTATTTTACAACTATCAAGTTGGGTACTAGATAGTTGTAGTTGACTGTTGCGAATAATCACCCCCAACTCTTGGAGGAAAAAGAAGAGAAACGAAGGTCTGGAGTGGTCAATTTTGAGGTCAGGGGCTGAGATGTGACAGAAACTCCTCATAGACACACTGCACAAAGACACACACAAACACTTGGCAGACGACTGGCAATGTCCACTCTCTACAATTTGTGTACTCTGGCAAGTAAATACAGGCTTCACAAACATTCCAGCTGTCAAATTTACATGAAAAGCACAAGGTAAGAAATCCATGCATTTTGTATTGGAAAGTTTGTGTAACGTCTCGACTCTTTGATTCCTCCTGTTAACAAACTGAAGATTCATGATTCAGGAAAAGCAAAATCCTTCCACCTCAGTACTTAACCGTTCTTTACTCCTGCCTCCTTCTTAGTAAGGTCTTCAAGAAGATATCTGATTGCTCCCTTAGTTTAATGGCTGCCATGGCTTAACCAGACCTTATCACATCTTTTTGACCAATGTGTTCATTATAAATTTATCAGTTTAGACATTCTCTGTCTAAATAAATCTCGGTAACTTGAAGTATAATTGCTCGCCTAAAAGCAACCCTTGTTTTCAGATTCATTGAATATTAATTCCACTGAAATTTTTATGAGAAAATTGTAACTGTGTGTGTGTGTGTCTGTACACACACACACACCAGCCCGATCTCACGGGGATTCGTGAAACTGTCACGTAAGTTTTAGTTTCGGTTTCGTGTGCACCAACACGATTTCGTCATGTTTCTCGTGCCGCTCACCACGAAATGCACACCAATGTATTTTAAACGGCGGACTTTTCGTGCCACTCAGAACGTATTTCAAAAGAATGTGTATATTATATTTTTAATGTAAAACCGTGGCGAATCCAACGCTATATTTTGCATGACATCGTCCCTAACCATAACCCTAACCATAACCTAACCATAAGCCGGTGGTACACTTATCAATTTGCATAGGAATTTCAAGAATGTCCGGCGGCCGGCGGCCGCAAACGCGATCACACTAGCAGTATACGCCGATGGACAGCTTAGATCGTCATGAATCCGCCGGTATAAACCACTTTCAGATGTGATTACCACAGCGAAAAACATTTCGTGGTGAGCGGCACGAAAAACATGACGAAATCGTGTTGGTGCGCACGAAACCGAAACTAAAACTTACGTGACAGTTTCACGAATCCCCGTGAGACCGGGTTGCACACACACACACACACACACACACACACACACACACACACACACACACGTATATATATATATATATATATATATATATATATATATGAGTTCATTTGCAAAACAGGTAACTCCGTTTTCAGAAAACTATTTTTTTAGTTTACTTGAGATAACAATAATAATAATACTAATAATTTATTTTTTCTCTTTTTTGTCATGTACTTTCTACTGAGTGACATCCACTCAACTTCAGTTTGATTGATATTATCTCAAGTAAACAATAAAAAATAAAGTTTTCTGAAAATTTATCAAAATGGAGTTAACTGTTTTTGCATTTGACAGGCACTTTACACTCAGGTAATATTTGATTGAAAACACTGCAAATTTTCAAGGAAACAAACCCATTTAAATTAACAGACCATGTTTATTATAGCTCATTTACTCTGAACTCATTTGGTCTGAAGCTTCAGTCTGGAGGACTCTTAAGTTTAGATCAAACTGAGAAGTCCAAATAACCAAACCTTGGTCCAATGACAAAAGGTGATCTGAACTCACAACAAACTGAATCTTTATTCTGTTTGTTATAGTGTATAAACTTTATTTAGATAGTTCAGTGAGCCACAGTAGCACATCCAGAAGGGAGAAGACCAAGTTTTTAATTGTAATATGGTCTGATGATGTGAATTATGCAAAGTCCACTGGTAAAAATCTGATTAAAATGGAGTCACTTTGCAGGTATTTTCTGAGAAGATATGAGAGAGGATATGAAAAAGTGGGAGAACAATACCACCTGGAGATAAAGAAAAACTTCGACAGCGCTATACAAAGGTGTACAATGTCACTATAAAAACTGATGTATCCCCCATTGAGAAAGAAAAAGACATTTATTTTTGACAACATGGATGTCAATTTGGGAGCTCACCAAAAAAGCTCACCTATTTAGTTGGTGGCATCTTAACCAACTTTCACCTCAAGACCAGATGCTGTTATTACAGTCAACAACTGAGAAAATGTGAGTGGCTGAATATTTGTTCACTATTTAAATGTTGCCAAGTTTAGTTGCTGAAGATGAGAATGAGCAAAGTGAAATGAAAACTTACCACATCCAGTGTAATCTTTGCAACAAAAACACAGACCTTGATTTGGACTTTCAGGTGTAAAAAAAAAAAGGCTCTAACTGTTCTTCTGGTGCAAATCATTTGTTGTTGCAGGCTAATTACAATGTTACCTCTTTGTGAAAATGATGCAAAGATTTTGGTGAAAACTGCATATGGGAACACTTTTCCTGTAATCATTGGCCAGATATTTTTATTTGACAGATTTGGCCCACAGGCCACTATTTGCTTTCTGCTGGTCTTCATCAAAATGAGGCTGACATGTTATTTCCTAAATACATTATCATTAATAGTATGTACTTTCAGCTCAGTGGTGCCTGTTCTTACTGGATCAGATTAGCATTTGACTTGTCTTGAATATTGGAGCGGACATTACTCTCCCGTTCTCTGTGTGGCATAACATATCAAAAATAAAGAGTTCTTCTTTTCCATTTCCCTTCTCGTCTCCATCACTGAGGCTCTTTAAAATCATCCTGTCTTCATCATAAACTGCCAAGCATCAGTCTTTCAGCCCCCCACAACAGTTGTGTGATGCACATTGGATTGGATATCCACTTTTGGCTAAGAGAGGCGTGGAGTCAGCTTCGATCGACCCCAGACATGGATGAAGCGCTCTTGACATGAATCAGTCCTGTCAGCTCCTGTGACGGCTGCCTGTCTCATCGGCCTGTCTCCTCACTGCTGACATGATATGATGGGAGATGATACTGAACAACGGCACGTTGGCTCTCAGATGTTAGCAGGGGGCCCTAGGGCGTCAAAGACCCTGACAGACGCCACTTTATAGCTTTAATCCCAAGGTCTTAAAATGACACTTGACACAAATTGAGGTTGGCTTTTTCTGTTGGCAAGGAAAGGGGGAAAAAAATGATAGGCAGGAAAATATAACCAGGAAACCTTTCCTTCCTGCACTTTACTCTCAATCATTTTCTGTTTTTGCTCATAGCAGTTTAAAATTAGGTGCTAGATGGACAGGTGAAGGTAAAGGATGTTATGAATTTGAGAAATATTAAACATATTATCTGTTTATCTACATAAATAGTCAAATAATTGTGCTTATATTTACACTCTTAAAGTTTTTCAGTTTTTGTCTGTACTTCCACTTTTTTTCTTTTTTTTTTAACAAACAGCAGATCTATCTATTAGAGACATAACCTGACTGAGTAATGACAAACGGAACACTTCTAAACATCTAATCTTCTACAGCCACTCTGTTTTGGAGTAAATGTAATGCCACTGAAATGACATGTTTCATCAAGAGATGAGGAAATATTTTACACTTCCAACATTTTATACTGAATCTAAAATGTTCACTAACAGCAGACTTAATTTGTTTTCTGCCAGAATATGACATTGTTGCAAGATAATATCTGCTAGTCACAACAACTGTTTTATTTAATATTTTTAATGGTTATATTACAGTTGTTGCCTTAGGTTGTCTCCGGTTTAATACAGAAACAGTCTGTGGTGACTCTTGCAAAAGACATTATGTGTTTATTAAAGGTTTCCCTGAAGTCTCCATCTTTAGCTTGCCTGAATCTAAATGTTTGTTTCCTAAACCTTACCATATGTAGGACTCATGATGCCAACCTGGTCACTGGTGTCAAGGGTCATTCCAGAATTGGGGGACATTTTGACTTCAAAATTTTTGAAATATAAACCTTCTCATTTACAATTTTTCTGCTACATATTCATCATTAATGGTTACTAAACTATCAAAGGCTTGATTGGCTCAGCTTACACATCAATGTTAAAATTTTTGTGACATGTTTTATTTGTTGTTTGCTAACCCTGCTCTAACCCTTATCACAGTAACATGGTTGCAAATCCATGCTAATGTTAGCTTTTTCTCAGCAGTAGAAGCTAGATATTTAGCTAGCTGTTACTGCTGACCAAGAGGACAAACCTACTGACGCAAAAAGTAAAGACAGGTAAAAAATAAAATAAAAAAAGAATGTCTTTTCCTGATAATATGCATAACAGGGTTGCATAAGGTAGAGTGAGACATTCAATCAAGGTTGACAATTTTATGAAAATATGAAAAATAGAAGAGAGGATATAACTTTGCTCTATCCATTCTTTTGGAACACTGTTTGATGATGTCAGTTCCAGTGTATCGTGTGATCCGCTGTTTTCTTCTTCTACCAGCTAAAAAGGTTATGGTAACAGGATTGTGAGCATGTTGTGGGACACACATGTTCCATGCATAATAATTATTGTTAAAATTTTATGTTGACTTAAAAAAAATGTCATCACAATTACAAGATATATCAATGAAAAAATAATGCCAAAAAAGTTCAATTTAAATTTAATTTGAACTGTTTTATTTGGGATTCAATTTGGTCATCTGGGGGTGGGACAAGAGAAAAATGGCATTTCAGGGGGAACTCCGGACTTATTGGTATTTTTGAACATATTTTCAAACATTCTTTTCTCTGAGTATTTTTTCGATTTGGTCTCGGGACAAGTAAATTTACACAACTACATGCTTTAGCATTTTGTACATGGATTATTTGAAATTTGATGGGTGGGATGTAAATGTCTTCCAATTCTGGAATGAACCTCAAAGTTCAAAGCAAATTGCGTCAGTCACACTCAAAGGCAAAATATTACTGAGGAGGTGTTCTTTAAAATGGTGCACTGGAATGCAAGAGATAAAAATGATCCTGATACGTTCTGTATTTAGAGATGAAATAATGACAAATGCATATCATAACCTCTGAAAACATGTATTCTTATGTCAGATTATAGCATATCTCGCTTATCTCCGTGCATGTTTGGCTATCCATGCTCAGTGTTTTTCTTCATCCATAAACCTCAACAAAGACAATTTGAACTGACAAAGATTCGTCTCTGCTTCATTACTTCTGTAACAAATTCCTGTACATTTGTACACTTGACACACATTCTGATCTTTTCTGAATCAGGAACAGAGGGTTGGGGGTGAGGGGTAAACTGATTATTATCAGGGCTACAAATTTGACAAATGTGAGCCAAGTGATAAATGCACATTATATCACATGATTGCACCATAATTAGAAGAAAACAAGGGCTGAAATCAAATTTCAAATTCATTATAATATCTGTCGATTGTAATATCAATATTCTCCATTCCCATTAAGAGAGCTTGGAATGGGCAATACGCATTTAATTAATTACATCGAACCTTCATTACTTTGAATACAGCTTTTGTTGAATTCTTAGGCATTATGATAAATTGTGTTTATAGAAAAAGATGGGTTTTTGAACTCCTGTGACACTGGATACCTATAACAGGCGAAGTGGTGAGGAATGAAAACAAAAACGTGGGGGAAAAAAGGGTTGTCTGATCATTTGTAAAATATTTTTGGACCCTTTTTTAAAATGTTGAAAAGAGCATGAGATGTAATAATGGAAATTGTGAGGCCATAAGTAGAATTAATATATAATGATCATGCTGATTATTAAACCTGAAGATACATTACCTAATTCTTGGCCCTTGATTGTTCTCTAATGATGAAGTCCCCTTCTGGATTATGTGTGTCAACACCAAGACATTTTCCACAGTTCATAGACTTTGCCACATAGTCACAAGGTGTTTCAGTCTTGTTAGAGTTGGTGCTGCCGGGCTGAGTGTTCATGTTTGCCAGGATTCTAGTAGGTTCGGTTTCAACATGACAAGAGTGTTGAGCCTTTTAAGGGCGAACACCTTCAACACACACAGGGTTTGTCAGTGGCAATCAGCTCTGCTTGGACTTTTAAAAAAGCAGGTTATGGCTTTTCCACATGTGGTTAACCACACAGTCCAGTTCCTGCAGCCCTGACCTACAACCACAGTGAAAGCAGGTCATTTAGAATATTCCACTGCCAATATTTCAACTTACAAAAGAGAAATGGGCACGGGAAAATACACTAAGGTTAAAATTCCACCCTTTTAAAGCATTTGGTATTTGCTGGAGTGAAATAATCCAGCCATATGGCTTTTGTAGAGAGCGTTGGTATATATCAGCCGACACCAAAACATCAGTCACTGCCACACACTGTACTATTTTGGTAGTGATGTCGAAACTGATACTTCACTGTTTCGAAAAGGCCTTCTAACACATGGCCAATAAAAATGATTGATGCTGAGTGGGGGTTTCACGGTGGGGTAGGGGTGCACCTACGTTTCCAGAGGGCTTTTCTGTATGTGTGTGTGTGTGAGTGGTTCTACATGTGATTTCTATTAGCAGAACATGTGAGATGTCTTGAATCATATTGTATGCACGTTGTTGCTGGTTAACCTGGGGTTAATATTGTGACTTCCGGCACATGTTCCCCAGGCAGCAGGGGAAACTGTGAAGACTAAAATTTTAAAAAGAAAAAAAAAAGTAAAGGTTAAAAAAATGTATCATATCTAGCTTGTATGGACACAGTATTTCAGAGTATTGGACCTTGAACTTTAAACCTTTGGTTGGAGGAATGGCATCTGATGACAACTGCTGTGTTTTTAGTGACTGTTTAAGGACTAACTAATTAACCCATTGCTCAAGGTAGAACGTGGTAAATTTGCTGATTTCTTTAATAAGAAAATTATTTGATGACATTCTAAGGGAAAGAGAGGATTTTGGATTTTTCGATGGGGACAGTTTTTTTTCAATCACAATGAGAGCAACACTGGGGTAACCAAGGAGTCACAGACAATAGAAGGTGAGAAAATGTTCCTTGATCATGAAACCTGGATAAATCACGAGGCAGAATAGTTATCAGCTCCAGGTATATAAAATGTCAACAGTTGGTCAGCTACAGCTCCCAATTCCCATAATGAACAGCAGGTGCAAGGGTATAATCATTTTGGAATTTGCTGCTCTGTTAATGAGATTTGAAGACTTAGATGTCTGTTGTGTGGCCACTGACTGACAGCTGTGACTGATAGATTGCACGTCTGCTGCTCTCCCCTCACAGACTTGTTAAAGAATTTTTAGATCCCTTTAAGTGTTTTTTTTTTCCCAATTAAGCACATATAACAGAAAATCTAGAGATGTTTTGGACAAGCTTTGCTACATTCCATCAAAGAGGAGTGTTGCCAGTATTGCCTTGCAAGGGCACGACTTTGTTTTCCCACTTCAGACACACCTCTGTATCTGTTCTGTTTAGTGAGAGGCAGAGAGGAGCAGCATATTCAGTGGACCACACAGCAGCTACATTGACATGGAGGAACTGCGTATATGCAAACAGTATTCACTTTACACTAATGCTTGCAATAATGCTTATTAGAACTCTGTAACACGCTCAAACATTTTGACCCAGCTGGACACCAGTTGGTGTTCTTCATGCACCCTCTAAGTGGGGCAACTCCTTGCTACTGTATGATACACCTGCATGGTTTGGCTCTCCTGATTGTGAGCCTCACATTTTGTCAGATGGTGTCATGGTACTAAAAGCAGGATTTTAGCAGAGCAGAAGCTTGGAAATTGCTTGAAAGTCACTATTGGTTAACATTTAGCCTTCATGGAGCATGTTTCAGTCAGTGTTTCAAGTTGAGGCCATTGTATGGCAACAGGATGATGAAGATATGTAAATGATTAAATGGACTCCAACTATACCAACGTATAGATTATGTGAGCAAGCATTAAATCGACCAATCATAGCCCTTTTCAAAATAATCATCATCGGACAGAGTTTTGCTGATTTAACAACAATATATTCATCATTTTTCATCAAACAGTAAATGCTGTTAACTGAAATATTAGTGTCTGACTATTTTGTGACCATTACATAGTTAAAACACAACTCTGTCAAAGATGTTTTGACATCTGAGAAAGGTGTCTCTGGTTTTTATTTTGGTTCATATGAGTCCAGACTTCATGGCAAAGAAAAAAAAATACAGAGAATGTGATTTAATGTTAAAGGGCATCAGAGGGCTGCATAAATAATGTTTTGCCCATAACTTCACCTGTGCTATAACCTACCTCTAATTTGTAGCAACAAGAAGTACAAGACAAGTTTTATTTCATAATTCATTTATAGACTGACTCTTTTTTTAAGGTTATATATATATATCATATTATATTATATATATATATATTTCTCAGAGGTTTAATGCTTTGTTGCATGATTTTGTACTTGAAAATGATCATATCATGATCATATCTTATCTTCTTAATGCTTTAAGCATTAAGAGACCAAAAAAGAAGTTATTTATCCATTATATATTTTTAAATTAATCGGCTGATTAATCGGATATCGGAATTTTTTTCTTCCAAATATTGGAATCAGCATCGACTTCAAAAAGTCCATATCGGTCAGGCCCGAGTTGAAAGTAGCACACAACATTGGCTTTCAGGCTCAGACTTCTGGAGTTTTTATTCTGCTGTTTGAGGTAAAGAGGATACGCTAGCAAACCTTCACAGGATGCTATTATATAATTCCATGCTAGTACAGTTTTGTTAAAATTGCTAATCCCTCTTCAGAAGAAATCAGGCAGCATCCCCAACAACAGCAACAATACTCCGTGGTGATAGTGGCCACCCCTGACAGAACAATGTGCCCCACCACACCTCAAAAGCATCTCAGGAATGATTCCAGGAACCTGACAAAGAGCCCAAGGTATTGAGTCTGCACTGAATCTCCCCAGCTCTCAATCTGACTGAGTGTGAGATGTACCAGAACAAGTCCAGTACATGGAGACCCCATCCAAGAAAGTAGAGAACCTGAAGGATCCACTTCCAACATTCCATTGTCAGATACCAGAGGACACTCCCACATATCTGTACTCTGATTGGTTAGAGGTGCACTAGCAGCATGAGGGGAACCTCAACATCACTAGGCAGGTGGCTTTAATGTTGTTTTTAATCATTGCATATGGCAGTCTATTTAATGTTGTACAAGAGTGAATGCTGGAGACCTATTCAGAACTCCCAAATCCTTTAACCCTTACTAACTTTTGATATAGCAATTTTGGCTGTGGTTATTAATTTAGGTATTAATCAGAGTCCAAAATTGACAGCTTATTGTATTTTATGGGACTGATGCTGTGATTTACTATTAATTGGGCTTATCTGTTTTCCTTATATTGAAAGTGGTAAACCTCTGTTCAACAAGACTGATTTATGGAGGGTAACTTAATGACCCGGTCACACCTACATAGCGTAGAACAAATTATCTGAGCTCCTTCATCTACATCGAATCATTATACTGAATGGCTAATTTTAATAATATTGATAGACATACGTAACAATTAAAAAAAACATGTTTTCTTGTGGTTATCATGACTGAATAAAATATACAATTCTACAGGCTTAACGACAGAGCCAATTGCATCATTTAAGATGAAAGAAGCTGATGAAAACAAAAACAAACAAACAAAAAAAGAACATCCAAATCCAAGTTTAAGTATGTGCAGACTACCTGGATGCAAAAGAAAATGGTAAAGTGTTTTCTAGTCTTTCACCTGAAGCTAGCGAAAACCACAAACAGCTTCTCCATTGACTACCTTTTACCTCAAGAATCTTCTCATTGCAGGGAAAAGTTGACACAATCTGAACAAATCTTGGGGAAACACAAGAAAAGAATATAGCATCAAGATGACATGCAATTGGTAGAAAAATTCCCCCACTCCCCTGCAGCCGACCCTTTACAAGATGCAGTTTGAGCTTATTTGCATTTAACTATTCTCTCTCTCCCCTGTGCTGATGTCTTTCTCACACACATGCTGCTCATCTCAGAGATGATTTCACTGCACATCCAGCTAGATGTTTTGAATAAAGCTTCCACACCATGTTTAAACATTTCTTTTTGAGACTTTTCATTCCTAAACTATTTTCTTTATCACACACACACAGTTTGTCATGCAAACAGCCAAGCACGCCTCTATCACTTTGTGATAGATGTTACCACTAACCATGCATATTTAATCTAACTCACCTTGATTCTCTCTGCACTTGCAATAGATCTGGAAGCAACAGCTTCTGTCATGGTGATTTGTCTTGTCTGTTGTTCATGTGTTAAGCCACTTTCCATGTATGTTTTGCGGTAGAAAAGTGTTTGGCAATCAGTGACTTAGTGTTCTATCTAAATATTAAAAGTAACTATATGTCAGCAATCTTTCTCAAAAATCCCCATCTCCACTTTTAGGGAAACAAACATAAAACATCAAAAAAGGCAACATATAGTATAATGAAAACATTTATTCTTCTCAGCATATAAGTTTCTGCAGATACTTGAGTTCAGTCAGTGCAAAGACATATCTGTTTTTATGCATGGCAGAAATGGTGTTTGCAGAGCCATGAATTAAAGTCAAATAATGATCATTTAATGTCTGCTTTAGGATGTTGTATTATTGACCTTTGATGGCGATCATGGTGCTTTTAGGGTGCAAACTTGGCAAGAAGTACACGAATAAAATAAACTACCTACAATGTTGTGGTTTCTCTCTATTCGCATCTGACAGTTTAGATATCTCACTCCACATTCCATCAAGCAAATGAAGGTCAATGAATGTTAGATGATTTAGACATTTGGAAAACTCAACTGCAACTTCTCTTTCCAGAATCAGAGCCTTTACTCTTGACCAGTGGTGTCTAAGTTATTTTAGTTCGGTGGCCACATGCAGCCCAGTTTGATCATAAGTCAGCCGGACCAGTAAAAAATCACGGCATAATAACCTATAAATAATCACAACTCCATTTTTTTCCCTTTGTTTTAGTGTAAAAAATTTACAATTCTGAAAATGTTCACATTTAGTGAACTATCTTTTTATAAATCATTATGATCAACCTGAATTTTGTTTAACAAAAATAAGTGCGATTTCAACAATATTATGCCTCAGTTTGTCATTTACATTCATCATTACAACTTACAGATCACAGTGTGTCTACAAAGGCATCAAACATTTTGGAGCAGGTATCTGGAACTGAACAAATAGTATTTTACTTTATGATCAAAACAACTTTTCAAGATTAAAGTTATTTTCAATTTACAGTTTTACAAATTTTCAACTTGCAGTTCACGTCTTCTGTAATTTTATAATTTACAAAGTCGTCCCACAGGCAGGATTGGATCCTCTGGGGAACTGTTTTTTACCCCCAGTGTTTCACACCCCTGCTCTAGACCAACCACCTCCACAGAAACTGTACGGTTTTCGATGGAACTACTTCTACTGAAGGAATAGTCCCGATGGAAACTGTGTACAATGTGGGCAGTGACCTCCTACCTTACTGGACAAAGGCTCTCCCTCCTCACCAATCTAAGTTTAACCCCTGAGCAAGACACTGACACCCCTCATACCTACCAAAGCTTCAGTCAGAAATGGTACCTGGAATGTTCTCCAGGATGCATCTCAGTCCTCTGATTATGATTTGTTGAAGCTGAAAGTTTCTATACATGAGTAACAAAATAAAATTACAACAGACTGGTGTCAGAACCTGGTGAGAAAGTAAGCACAAATGTTTGTTGGAGATCATACATTTGAAAGGATAGTGATTTTTTTTCTTTTTGATTAATGTTAGTAAGCACAATATTGTTGCTCTGTAAAATCATTTGAATATGCATTATTTAACATTCTGTTTGTCAAGGCTTCAGTTTCAATGTTTTCCTCCTCTATACTCCACTTTACATACCTTGTTACTGTTTTCAAGTGATTAGGAATTTTCTGTTTAGAAAAGAAACATCCATCCATCCATCCTCTATACCAGGGGCGATTCTAGGATCAGAGGTTTAGGGGTGCTGAGCACCCAGAAGTGCCCAGCCAGGCAAGATAAATTTCTTCATTGTTTTGTACGTTTTAATGCAGTTTCACTCCCACATTTGTGAAAGAAAAGCATAACACTTTTTGAAAAGGTCTGTGACTAAACCATCCAATGTGATAAAGTTTATTTAAATGCTGAATCACCGCAAAGGAGGAATACACTGGAATCTTAAAAGAAACATATCGTAGTCCTAATTTCTGGGAAAAGACGACTCATTTAGATACAGCAGCTCCTCAACATACACATAAACAGCATGTATGTTTCTGGAGTAAACCAGCCCCCTATACTAAGCACCAAAAAAACAGAAAAAACAAAAAGGGACCTAGGACTTATTTTTTGACTTTTATTTGAAATGTGATGCACAGCATTTCTTTCCCTGGTCTGCACGCTCTCATCTCCCAGAGTCTCTCCTTGTTCTCTTCCTTTTATAGCGAAATTAAACAAATGGACAATTAGGAAAATGTAATGAAGAAGTTCTGTTTAGAATAAAGTCCACTGATATCTGTTAAGTGTGCTTCTGGAAAGCATTTACTGTGGGGAGAACACATAACCTCCATGGCATATATGTAAAATTATATTGTGAATGGAATGTTTTTCTTTGTCATCTTAACAGTTACTGTTTTGCTTGCCACTATTCTCTGTTTGTTTTCTTACCTGGTTCTTCCTGACTTTGCACTCTCTCCTCTCCTTCCCCTTTTTCGTCTCTTCCTCTTTGGACTGACAATCATACACAAATAGATTGTATTCAGCTAGAGGAAAAATTATATAAATATGAAAAAATACCAATAAGAATACAAATAAATAATGTCCTCTCTCTCTCTTTGTAATGTCAATTTAAAGCCAAATAACCAAACAATGTGTTTTATATCTGATAACAGATATAAACACTGATACATTGATCCAACTTACAACATTACTCTTGATCGATAAATCATTTGATCTTACACTCTTACCTGAACCTGGCTCTTTTCTTCGAAAAAACAATCTTATGTCCATGATGAGGCTGTCTGTCTGCACACTCACACAATAGGAGTTATAATGTTAATGGGCATCCGGTCAGTTAGCTAGTCAGTAGCACCTTGGCTTTAATATTAATTCATGCACTGACACAACAGCTAGCTTCTCTCAGTCCAGTTCAAACAGACACTGACCACCTGTAACGTTTGCTAGCTAGAAAAAACGTAAGCTAACTCCTACCTAACAACATAAACAGTAACCTTTGATCAAATGCAGCAAAAATGAGGACTGGTAATGATAATAATGTGTTGGTATTGAGTGGTAGAAGTTCAAACCAGGTACTCACACCGCTACGGCATATTACCTTCTGTGGGGCAGCGCTTAGCTCTACAAGTAGCGGCTCAGAGCCCGAGTTGGGAAAGTTGAGCAGGATCAAACCATTTTGAGGCAAGATGGGGGGAGGGGGTGCTGTAGTTTTGTTGTTAAAACATTACGTATCAACCAAGTACTGTATGTTTTTTACACTTTTCTGTTTTTGTTTTTGTTTTTTTTAAAAAAGGACATGATACAAAAATAAAAATAAAAATCTTTAAATTTTAGGGGTGCTGGGATTCAATTTGGGTTTGCTGAAGCACCCCCAAAAATGGGCTAGAAACGCCTATGCTCTATACACCACTTTATCCTCACTTGGGTCACAGGGGATGCTGGAGCCTATCCCAGCTGACTCGGGCAAAGGCAGGGGACACCCTGGACAGGTTGCCAGTCTGTCCAGGACAATCACACCTACGGGCAATTTAGAGTAACCAATTCACCTCAGCATATTTTAGGACTGTGGGAGGAAGCCGGAGTGCCCGGAGAAAAGCCACACATGCACAGGGAGAACATGCAAACTCCATGCAGAAAGATCCCAGGCCCACCCCGGGAGTTGAACCTGGGATCTTCTTGCTGCATGGTGAAAGTGCTAACCAGTACACCACTGTGCAGCCCGAAAAGAAACGTCTTAAAGTGAAATGAATTCAGAACAAATAGACTGAGTGTTGAAAAATCAACGTTGGTTCTTACCGTCAAATCTCATATCTGCATGTTTCTGAACATGAAGCTGAACCTGTAAAATCATGTGTTGATGTATTTTATTATTTTTTTAAATCATTATTATTTTATTATTCGCCAAGGGAACTTTACACAGTGCAATGTAACCAAACATAAATTTGCACTTGAGGCTACTGTTTAACATTCAAACATTTTATATCCATGAAAACATGGTCATTGAGTCCTGACTCTTTTCTCCCTATTATTCACTTGTGAATTTTACCTAAGTTTGTGCGAGGTGTGTGTTGGGGAATTATTAAGTAGGTATTGATTGTGATTTGATTAAACTCTTGCTAATTTGCTGCAAACCAGCAAGACATTTAATCAAATAAAAATCAATAGCGTCTTAAGAGCCCTTGGTACATCCCTGGAATGGGGGACTACAGTGGAGTTGTTATAAATTACTGGTCAGAGCTATAGAGCCGATAGTATAATGTCAGAGGAGAGAGAAATGGACAGAAACAGAGAGAGGCAAAGAGAGGGGTGGGAGACAGAGGATATGTCACTCCTACAGCATAGAACGGCGATAGATTTGTGATCAGTGGGGAACAATTGGCCTTGGAATTTCGGTTCCAGGAATTAACCACTGCTGAGGAGTGCAAGCAGAACTTTTACTGTCTATTGCTGTTTTATCTGAGTTATTATTTAAAATTAAACGCAAGTAAACATTTTACAGTGTGTGGTTAGTCAACAGTTAGCTCAGTTGACAGTCCTATAAAGGAGAATATGTTTTCCCACCATCTCAATTAAAACAAATCTCCACTCTTATCTATATTTTGTAAAGCCTCCCGTAGAAAACACTTTATGTATGTTGCATCTTTTCGGCAGTATAGAGACCCTCTTTGCTTATCTCTGGATTAGAGTTCTGTAGGGTCCGACAGTTTAGCCCTTTATTCAAAAAAGGCCAGGATAAAATCGATGTGTATAGAACGGTTTTCAAATCCCAGAAAGTCAGAGAGGGACGCATGGACCTCATCGGAAAAGTTCCGAAGATAATCAGACCCCACTGAAAATGTAGTCAGCCCATAAAGACGGGGATAAAGACTTTGTAGATGGTGTGTATACATCAATAAAAAATATGGGCAAAACAATACTCCTAATTCTTTTACTTAATATTTTAGAATATTTTTAAGGATTGTTCATTGATTTTATGGGCAAGATATTTCTGTTGCACTTTAACATTCAAATAATCAAAGCGCTGCGTTCACTGCCTTGTCGTGCTGCATTTCTGCAAACATTTTATGACAAGATTTATATAAGTCCACCACTGATAAAATCTGTACCTGCAGCTGAGTGAATCTAAGTTAACACATTTCAAAATGAAATCATTTCAGTTTAATATTAACAACAGAAGGATACAAAATATGTGTGCTATATCAATCATTGTTATGATCCCAGTCTAATTACACCGAACCACACTAATCCTGCTAAACAATGATGCTGATAGTTAATTATGCATACAGAGTGGAAGGGTATTAACTTTGAAACAATAACTTTGCTTTTATTGACCAGAGTTTGTCTTTTCTTGTCACCATATGCTCCCCTTCAACACAGATGGAACTATAAAATCCCTAATGCCCAACTGCCAGTGTTTTTAGTTCTGAAAAATCAGACTTTGCACAAAAAAGGAATGAAACTCACCAGAACCATTTCATTATCTCGTTTCATGGGTTCGTGAAGGATTGTTATTAATGTAAACTACAGAGTAAATAACAATAATATAATATAATAATATAATAATGCTCTCACAATGACGTTTGAGTGACACAGGATGTAGTGATGGGACAATTTACACCAATTTTAGATGACTGTGTAATTTCAGTTGGTTGTGCGAAACCTACTGTCAGTTAATATAACTGAAACAGCTTACTTGGAATGATGTTTTTGTGAAGTAGCTAAATGACAAATATGTATGGGAGAGATGAGATGTGTTTTTCATGGCAGTGCCAACATGACATGAATGTGGTTTTATAGAGCTTCCAGAAACATTGTATCCTTTTAGCCTTTTGTGTTATTTCAATAAACCTCTCCCATAATTTCACATATTGTGCCAAACTGAGGCTGCAAGAACATAAATGATAAAATTATCAATGTGCAGCAAAAATTTCTTGAAGTTTTCAACCTTTTATTAATGGTAAATTTAAATCATAACCAAATGTAAATGTAATAAAATCTGGATACCTTGTGCATCAGCAGAGCACAAAGTCCTGCAGTGTCTTGCTTTAGTGAAAAACCGGTGATTTAATTGCGGTTTTCACAAAGCATCTATAGCCAGGTCAAATAATGCAGTGTGCTGAAGCTGTGGCCTGGTAGTAACCTGTGAGTCACGGGGTCAACGTGAACGTTAGATGTCAATTATGCCTCCTCCATGCGTCCAGCTCCACTCCTATTTATCTTCATCCCTCCTACTTCATAGAGTGACCTCCCTACAGGCCCAGCAGGGACAAACACATCAGGAGCTCATGTAGCAGAGACACATATATATACACACACACAAAACACATCTCCTGACTTTTAATAATTCCTCCATGTCCCATGTCAACATTTTTCGTCTGTCTGTCATAGTTGTTTATATGCTGTATGCTTTTGGGAAATCAGTTTACCTCCGGGACTCAATTACTCTAGGTATGCATGCTTTTTTTTTGTATTATTGTTTTTAACTCGTTTGTACAGTTGTTCCTCTGCAGTAATTTTGTCATTGATTCATTCACTCATTCAAACCTCAAACCTCTGCTTATGATAATGTGATTGATAACAATCACCCAGTGCAATTTTTAATTTCCAATACTATAAAGCACCGTGGGATATATGTATGCCTCATAAATATGCCGCAGAAGGAATAAGAGTCTCCATGCCCTATATAGAAATCCATGCATCTAAATGTGTCATTGGACTGCAAGCATGTTTAAAATAATAGTCCAGAAACAGACACTGGTGGAAGAGAGTCCTAATTAGGAAATTCTATATAAACGACATCAAACAAAATGTAGCGTATTGCTCGCGCAGGCCCCCTTTCCCATCTGGCCAAAATGGCTATTGTGGCTCATTGTCTAAAAATAGGGATGAAGACAAATTGTTATCATTTGCCAAAGCCCATGACAATAATGATGAATGAACACCCCCCCCCCCCCCCCCCCTTTCTGCAATGTCCTCTGAAGTCATTGCTTAAGGCCTTTTCCTCCATTTCCCCTCAGCTTTCCCTCGCCTCTTCCTATCCCAGCACCGTATGGCATAAATATTAATTGAACAAACATCATCAGGACAGTCTGAGATCATTCCTTACTTTCATTTTGTTTTTGTTTTTTTTAACTTTCATCTGGTTAAATCAAACGTATTTCATTTTCATGTCTTTTCCCTCTTTTGTGCTGTATTGTTTCGTTTGTAATCAGTGTGTCAGTGCATGTGTGCGAGCTGGAGATGGGGGAGTGTGGTTGCTTGATGTGGTGATTGATCACCAATTTTGCCTGACAATACTGAGCTCCCCCCTCTCTTAGCAGCCAAGCCTGTCCCATACAAAACTTCCTTGGTGACTAATGCCCCCGCTGACAGGGACGGATAGGGGATGTGCTTCACCAGTGTGCTCCTGATAGATCACACCTTTGATGGAAGAGCACCACTGAGCTTATGTGTACTAATATAACCGTGTTATTAACCTTATTCACCTGTTTTTAAGTTTGCCCGTCCTCTTAAGCATATGGGCTCAGTCCGGTGTGTTTTATGTTATGCTGAACAAGGTAAGATAAGGTAATACAGCCGGAAAAGGCAGTTATATGGACTGGAATTAAAATGTATTTGTTGTGTCTCTGAAAAACACAGCTGAAACATGTCTGGTGCAGATAAGGTGTAAATATGACAAACTTCGACCCAAGATCCCCCTCTGCATTACAAGTGTGCTACAGACCATAGGGAGCTAAATGAGGGACAAAATCTTGACCCTTCTGGTGAAAATCAAGTTTGTTGTTTTTTGTTTTGTTTTTTTTTACCTTGTTGACATGTCCATGTGGGGTTTTCATACGCTGGAAGACACATAATGAGAATGAAAATAAGCAGTCAGTGCCATGGCTGAGAATATCCACATTGAAACTGCAGTTCACTGATGACAATCGCATAGATACAGATCATCATTTAGCCTTTCAACATGGTAAGCTAACACAATGTAGCATTAGAACACAAGAGTGATGGTTGCTGGAAATGGGCCTCTGTACCCCTATGTAGATATTCCATTAAAAAATCAGCTGTTTCCAACTATAATAGTCATTTAGCACATTAACAATGTCTAGACTAAAATTAACACCATGCAGACCCTAAAGTTATAAAACCTGCGGTGATATTATTTGGTCCCAACAGGCAGTATTGCAAGGCTCCCATTGGTGTTCAACTGGGTCAACATCTAGTGATTGTGATAGTCTAAACATTTGGGTTAATTAGTTTTACTTTCAGTCAAATCATTCAGTGATCCTGCTTGCCCAACAAAGTCACTTTTTTGTCACTGTATTTGTTATGTAGTTAAATCATAAAACTTTGTAAAATTTTGCTAAGTACCCTCAGGACCCTGTTAGGCCCAGCCACAGAGACCCCAGTTAGAAGCCTCTTTGCATTCAAGGAAGTCTGTCTTGGCTGCTTCTTATTACACATCCATTCCAAACACAGTCTATAGACCAAACATTAAAAAATTACCTGAATTGAACACAGTAAGCGCACTATGATGGTAGAACTATTCACTTTTTCATATAGATCTTTACCTCTGTGGATGTGTGTGCACCGGCAAAGAAGCTAGCAAGCAAAGCAGTGGGAGGAGAGGCAGAGAGGGAGCCGGGTTCACAGCCAGTTCAGCTGTGCATGGCTTGACAAATTATTTGTGGAATTGTTGCATTCACAGTCACTTAAATAGGAATCTGTCAGAGAGGAGGAGAGGGCCAGTCTCACCGCAGCATACAGTGGAGCAGCTTGCTCACTGTCGCACAACCTCCTCAAAAACGGCCCAAACACTGCCATCTTCCTCCTTCTCCCTCCCTTTTCCCCTTCATTTTGCACAGTCTCTCTCTCTCTCTCTCTCTCTCTCTCCTTCTCTTTGCCTGCGTGTCTCTCCCAATCCACTCCCTCCTTCCTCTCACCCATCCTATGATGATGGATTGAGTCTAATGCAAATTTACAACCATTTTATATGTCGATGCCTCCCCCCTGGCCGGCTGCAGGAACATAGCTCAACATCATGCTTCCAAGATGTCCGCCTCAAAACAGCCGGCATCATCGGCCTCCTCTCAATCTCCTGGCTTCACAAATCTCAGCTGGATGGAGATTGATGTTGCTGTGGGCCCCCACGGCTGCAGCTGCGCTCTGTCCACGCTCGTGCCTGTGTGCGTTTGTGTGAGTATGCCATGTTCGTTCATATAGTAAGCCCTGCCTATGTGCAGAGCTGCAAGAAATCCCTTTTTCGATGGATACCATGCTGGACGAAGTCACTGCTTCTCCCATTCATGTCTGTCCTTTATATGGTGACGGGTGTTTGGCGTGCAGGTCGTTTCAGCGTGTCAGAGATCCCCCAACATTGTTGTATATCACCCTTCTGGACGGAGGGAAAGGAAAAACGAACACAAGAAGAAAGGAGACAGTTTTTCACCCTATCAGCTTGGAAAGGCAATGTTGTGCCCTTGTAATTGAGTAGGTATCTCATCTATCAACAGTGCCACCCTGGATAATAAATATAGAGTACACAGGCAGCTCCTCTGAGATTTAAAGAGAGGGTGTGTGAAGGAGTACGTGTGTGTTTGTTTGTGTATTTGTGTACCTGTGTGTGTTAAGAGGAAAACTAGAACAGGTGCCTTTGCCCTGACGAGCCACCTTTCTGTGTTCTTGAATGAGTTCATGGTCCGATGTTGCATTCATGGTCAAGTAAAACGTACCTGTACGGACAGTATTTACACAAAAAGTCACAGCCATGTAATTCCTTCGGTCATTTTCTTTGACCATTACTTATTTTGAGAGTTGATGTCAGAATTTTTTGAACAGATTGAATCCTCTGTGAGTTGTATCACAATTAATCACAAACTTTTCCCCAAAAGCTCACTCCTCAGAAATACAGTGATAGGAAGTGAGACAATGCTCAGCAAGAAGACTAACAACAAAAGTCCAGAGCACTAAAAGTACAACACAGAGACAGAGCAAAGTAGTACCTCTGGCAACTGAGCCTCCTGAGGCAGCCTACATGGACAAATGGTGCGGAGAGGAGTCAGCACTGTGACTTCAGAAACAACCAGGACTGCAGTAGAGTGGAAACCCAGTTCAGCTCTGAGTTTTGTTTCAGTTTCCCATGTATCATCCCTTTCACCACCCGGGACTTCTGTCATTTAACTGCACCCAGTCATCTTGCCATGCCCCTTTCACCAGCTCGCTCACCTGAACTCCTTAAGTGCAACTCACTGGAAGCAAACTGTTGGTTTAAGCCAGCTGTTTCAGTTGTGCACTGCACCTGCCTTTCTCCTCCCCTTTCACTATCTTGATGTTAGCATTTTCAAAATCCCATATGCTACGGGAAACAAAAACAACACCTGACAGCAACCAAAATGCTATAAAATTTAGAGTTTCGCAGAAGAGTTGAATAATGTTAAAAAAAAAAAAAAAAAAAGCAGCCCTTCTTGGTTCTTTTGGCGAATTAGCCATTTTAATGACAGTGTTCACCCCTGTGCTTGCAAATGTTCCACCAAAGCAATTCTATAGTTTCAGTGAGCAGATGTTTTTATCCAAAGTGACATACATCTGCAGCAAAGCTCTAGTGAGGAGAAAACAACCTGGATAAGTACCATAAATTCCCCAATTTTCCTGTCACTATTTTGCAAATACACCAGCACAGCATCCTGGTTTGAGCCCCATCCACAATGACTGACTGGTATAAAGAAATACTCATAAGCTAGAGCACTTTCCCCACTACAACATTATTTATTTTATTTTATTTTATTAGTTTATTTGAACAGAGACAGTGCACATTAATCAACATTTCTGTAAATGTACCATTTTTAGCTATAAAGCTAGTTTCCAACTGTAGTCCCTGGGCAGATGAAAATGCCAGCAACATTGATTATGAGGTGCAGTCAGACCATTCTATGGTGCTGACGTAAAAGCTCTGTGAAGATAAGACTTTCTATGTGAGATTAGCACTCTTTAGAAAAAGTAAGGAGGTATTGCTGCTGCTGTTGCTACAGTTTTTTTTTTTGTGTTTGTTATAGAGGACAGCGGATACAAAGAAAGAGAGACAGGAAACATGAGGAGAAGAGTGGGAAAGGATATGTACAAACTGGCTGTGGGTCAGACTCGAACCCATGACCACTGTGTCAGGGACTATAGCCCCTGGTTATGGTTGGCCCACGCAACCGGATGGGCTACCAGAGCACCCAGTGTTGCTGCTGTTTCACTGATATCTTGAAAGGGTTTACACTGGCTGATTTATTAGACTTTGTGCAAACTAATATATGAATAGTGCCAATGCAATTCAAAATACAGTCAAGAGATTAATATGCAACCTATTGCAAAACTTGCCTTTCTGAGGCCCTCTAAATAGTGACAATGGTACATTATTACCATCACTAAAATGCCACAATAAAAGATAACTTTGCTATCCTAAATTAGAATTTTATCAAGTTTGATAGTGTTAGGCCAGGATTAAATACCTCTGTGGATTTATAGTTGTTCTTGTTCTTCTCTACTTTCTAGTCCTTTTGGGACACGCATTCCATACATATGATCTTGTCTGTTTATTCCGATCATGTTCACAACAAATCAAATCAAAATAGTCCATTATGGTTTTCTAAATGAATGTCATTAGTGGCTGTTAAAAAATTGAAGGGTATGTGGACGTCTGCACAGAGCCTTGGTTATATCCCCTGATGACATTTACATCACTCTGACTTCAGCAAGTTCTTCTTTAATTGTAGGTGTGTAAACTGTAAGAATTGCCTTGCAGTTGGAATTCAGTACAGGATTAATAGTATTACTGTTCACTGAATTTGTCTTGAAAGGCTATCGTGCAGTCTTTAAATCGGAGATTTGATTAAGCAGGAGTCTTATTTTTCAAATCCTGTTCTGATGTAGTGGGTATTTAGCCTACTGAAATTTAAAATTTTATAATAAACTTTATGTTCAGACAATGATTCTAAATGTAGAAATACCAACAATGGCAGACAGATTAATTATATTCAAGTGGAGCTAAATTAATTTTTAGTCAGAATACTGTTCCATAGGTGTTCCATCACCTTGAACTGCTGGAGGAGAAGAAGGGACTCTTGGTTTAGAAAGAAAAAAAATGTTTCTATTATGCCTAATATTCAGTATAATTACACTAATTTTCTTACTGTGAATGAGTCCTTAGAAACGCCATTATCAAACTGTAGCAGGTAAAACCTGTGCAAAAATGTGTTTGTTTACATTGTGAATACTTTGCATTTTAGAGTGTGAATCCAATTGGGTGGCCACACAGCCAGATGTGCTCAACAGCATGCCAATAAACAGAGATCTGCAGGTGTGGGAGGAATTTTTGTGTTTGTAGGGAGTGTATGACTGTTTAAATTGTGCGTGTCATGTGTCTGGTGTATGTGTGAACGAGTGTGAGTGGGAGGAGGGGTCAGAGGGTGTCATACTTGTGTTCACACTGCTCGCAAAAAGCATCACTCCTAAGATGTTAGCATGTCAGGGCTCTTCATTACCAGCATTAGGTTAATTAGCGTGGCCATGTTGGCTCAGAGTGTGAATGTGGGCATATGTACATGCATGCGTGCGCGCACTTTCTTGTGTCTACTGTATGTCACATGAGTTGTTATGGATGTCATGCAGGAGCTCACAGGCGACCTGCAGTCAAACATGGAGGCTGGCAGTTGACAAAGAGCACAGTCTGTCACAGTGATGCATGCTCACTCTCTCTTTCTCTGTCTCTCTCTCTCTCTCTCTAGTTCACTCTCCATGTCTCCGGCTAATTGGGCCCTCTGGATATCTCTACTCCGGAGGATGTTTGTATACGAGCATATACAGTGATATGTGGCAGAGATGGGAGCATACAGACTATTGTGTACACTGTTGTCAAAGCCTGCTTGGGAACCCTTCATTTTATGAGGTACAGTCTTAGAATTTTCATTCTGTATCTTCGGCTACAGCTCCTGCATGTAATGTCATTTGGCACTGGAAACTTCTCAGGACAACAATATTTCCACTGACAAAGTAGAGCAATGGCTGACAGATCTAATGCAGTATTTAAATTGATGGACATATAGGTCACCTTGCAATCAACTTACAGGGATACTAGTTTTGAATGATGCTCAGAAAATTCGCTTTTGATAATATTTTTGCTTAAACTTTGCTTCCTTACTCGTCATAATAATAAAGCACTATAAGATCCTCATTTAGGCTTCAGTATGACAACTGTGACACCTTTCCCAACTGACAACCATGACACCCATGTGTAAATAACCCGAGGGGATTCATGTGGAGGGAAACAAAATGGATGACTGAAGTGCTAAAAAGCCCAAAGGCAAAATAAATAAATACATAACATAAAATAATAATAATAAAAAAAATATACAAGATTATAAAAACTCTGTCACTTGGGCTATTTGTCAGGACTAAAAACTTCCTTTTCCCCCCTCTCTCTCTCTACTCTCTCTCTCTTTCTCTATCTCACTCCCATCTTTCTTTTTTAGCTCCTTCTATGAAAAAAAGTATTAATTTATTAAATTTCCTCTCCATTTAACGACCCCATTTGGAGAATTTGCGTTTGATCCTCACCGGCTCGGCGAGGCGTGAAGATGGCAAGACGGGGAAGGGAGGAGATGGATCCGTCAGTGTGTCACATAAATATCTTATTAGCCAGTGATCTTATCATCATAAAGCAGCCCATTTATACAGTTAGGCATGTCATGTTGGTCAATTGCACAAAAAAGAAAAAAAAATCCAACCACATGCAATATTAAACCCTCAAATCTCATGCCAACACCATTAGGGGAGTTTTAAACTCTCCTTCTCTTCCTGTCTACCCTCTCTCTTCTTACTCTCCTGGATGCGTCTGTGGCATAAATCCCCTGATTCTGGATTGCTTTTTTTTCTTCCACTCTTATAAGTCTGTTCTTCCAATAGAAGAAAAAGAGCAATGTGATATATGACTGGGCTAAATGGCAGTTAATAAGTGTAGGATGAACGCGACAACATTTTGTGTTTTAATTATGTTTTATTCATTTGTATTCAGACCCTAACTTCTCCATTTACACAACAGTCCACTGTGACAATTTCACAGTTGCACGCAATGACTCTGAACAATGTCATCATGACCAGCCACCAAAATCTAGATAAGAGAACTTCTGCACTGATTAAAATCTAGATATTCAAATTAGGCATGCCTTCATCTATAATTGTGTTCTCACCACTTAGGCAGCTCAGACAGAGACGTTAGGACACTTACAGAGGTAACAAAAAGAGGCTGGATACTTGGCCACAGTGAATGAGTGTGCATATTAAAATGTACCAGAAATGACTCTTTTTAGGTTCTCTCTGACTGAAAAATAATCATTGTACTGGGTGGTACATGTGCTTTGTAAATGTTGCCTTGTTTGCTATAGATGTACACCAATGCAACACAATAATAAAAGCACTGACAGGTGAAGTGAGTATTATTTGATGGAAAAGTTGATTCTCTGGAAGCAAGAAAATGTATAAGTGTAAGGCAGTAAGCAACTTGACCACCACCAAATGGTGATGACTAGATGATTGGATCAGAGCATCACCAAAACAACAACTCTTGTGGGATGTTCGTGCTATGCAGTGGTCGCTACCTACCAATAGTGGTATAAGAAAAGACAACATAAACTGATGACAGAATCACTGACACCAAAGGCTCACTAATGCATACTAAGTGAAGGCTGGCCTGAGATATCTGATCTCACTTCTCAATATGGGAAAAGTACAAGACAAAAATTAATTGGCTGACCGTGGACAAGTGGCAGAGCAAAGTCTGGCAGTTGTTTGACATCTTACGAACTGCAAGTCAATATAGTATGATTTGTATTATCATTTATTGCTACCTTTAAAAAAATATTTTACTATTTATTGTAGTTTTTTTCTTGGTGTATTACATGAAACTTTTTCTAAACTACTTCCACCACTAATTTCGATTGAGAGAGCAGTGGTAAAGAATGAGGAAGCAATAGGGAAAAAAAAAGCCATGCAGAACTTCAGTACCTGGAGCACACTGGACAACTCAAGCAAATTACCATAAACAATACAAGACCGAGTGCACCTGCTAGATCTGATGGATCGGGCAAGATCTGGCACAAATTAAACCCCCGGATAAAACAAACCTTAAAGAGACAATCAGAAGATGTACAAGGAAGGACGAGAACACAGAGAGCAGCAGACAGCCTGGGAGGATTATTATTCAGTTATCAGAGCTCTGTGGAGCAGAACTGACATGGACAGGAGCAGATTTCCTGCTTCTCACACTTCCATCTGCCACTTCACCATGCAGAGGATACATACACTCACTCTCCCTCTTACACTCACAAGAAAAAAAAAGCACTTTCAAAGGCAAAACAGACAGCATGTTTACACATATTGGAATATTAAAAGTTGTTTATGGTCAGCAAATACATGCAATAGCAAACGATGCATGTGTTTTAATGGTGTTGTTTTTTTTTAAAGCCAAACAAGCCGTCCTAATAATCGTGTTGGTGGCGATTGGTGAGGTCAGCCCGGTTTGATTGCGCATGTAAATATCAGCATCATCACAACGTCAAGCATAAACAGAATCTCTTCCTTCTCATTAGTGTCCCTCCTTTCTTCTATAGTTTTTCCCCTCCATTTTTTTAAAGCCCCAAATCTGTCTCATTATCTTGTTTTGATGTTGCGCTTTATCAAAATGGAACTTGATAGCTTCAGGCCCAGAAGTGCATCCAACTGCGGACAAGAAGGAGAAGGGGAAGAAGCAAGAGCGCCGGCATCATCTCAGCGCCTCCTCTGTTGACAACAACAAGAAAGACCATCACAGCAAAATGCCTGCCTGTATGGACATCAATTATTTTTTAATTGTGAAAGAGTACAGTACACTAATTAAAACTAGTATATGTTGCCATGCCAAAGGCAAAATTAATAATTGATACTTTATTAATATTCAAAAGTAGCACTGGGAATATATTAAAGTGATTTTGTGGTTGCAGAAATGATCTAGTAGCCGGGCATGTGCGTGCGTGCGTGCGTGTGTGTGACCTGTTTCCAAAGAATTAAACTACTCCACCCCACTTTAGTCAGGCCAAGTCCAGTTTAGTCCCAGAACGAGAGGCGAGCAGGGGATAAAGGGAATTTGTTTTAAAGGACTACTGCTAATTACACTAAAGTCAATTCACAGATGAATCAGAATATTAAAATGTTCCTGAAAAATGAAGCAGGGCCACATTAATCCAAGCCACAGTAAATGAAAAAAATAAAGAAATAATAGAAAAAAAGTCATGATTTTTAACTTGGCGTACGTGCGTTGTTTTGGATGTGGGCGTCCCCAGTGGTTCAGTCTGTCACAGCGATTTTAAACCTTGTCTGGACATATTACCAATCAAACCAATAAACAAACAAATAGAAAGAAGAGAGGACGAGGAAAGAAGGCTCACCTCAGTATTTTGTCCACGTGGATATCAGATGTTCTTAGGTGACAGGAAATCACTCGTTAGAAATACATTTCTGGTATTTCACCTGATTAATTACCTGATTTTTATTTCAAAATAGTTCTTCATGTTTGGCTGTGATATTTTCCACAGTTGAACTACTGCTGAAAATGTCTGGGTGCTTTCTCTCCTAAAGGTGGAGGTGCTGAATAAGGTCCACAATGACAAAGTACAGGTGTACAGAATTAAGTAACAAGTTAGGATGCTTCTGAATGACATATGCATGCTTCAGTTTCAAGATATTTGGCTGCCTCACTGTTATATTGTCATGACTTGATAAGAACCAAGATTAATTTTACTTTTTGCAACACATTTCTCGATTTCACAACACAGCACTAAATGCTTTGAACAAGTATTCCATTGTTTTATATGATTTGCATGAATTTGATATTTCATAACACTTAATGCTCTCAGAATGCTGATTTTAACTACTGACAAGCCTCAACTTTAACAGAAGCTCAGTAACAGAAAAAAACATTGCAGTTACACTGAATCACTGTAATATCTGTCAATGTACATAAAAAAATAATTTAATAATAAAATAAAAGACTAATTTAATGTCACAACAATATTAAAATATCCACTGTGGTCTAATATGAAAACCTCCTTGACACCCAAGATTATATTTTGAACATTTTTTTTCATTTTCAGACCAGATCAGCCAGCGATAAGGACACTGCTGCATGTTTGTGTCTGTATGTGTGTGTGTGTGTGTGTGTGTGTGTGTGTGTGTGTGTGTGTGTGTGTGTGTATGTGTATGTGTGTGTGTGTGTGTGTGTGTGTGTGTGTGTGTGTGTTGGGACCCTGCACAATCGCATTATCTCCACATCCCATTGCTGTTGAATATTCACGTTTGGGAGAGATTGTGCTAATCTAAAATTTCTAATTAAAACTATTTGGTTGGCAGTATCACATAAAACACTATTATTGTTTAATATCGTTCACTGTCGCATGGAATGATCCATCATTCTGCCAGGTGCTGCCCCGTCCTCCAACCAAGCAACCAACCAAACCCACCCTCCACCTCATATCATGTCCCCTCAAAAAAAAAAAAGAATTCTAAGCAAAAAAAAAAAAAGATAATGACACCACCTTTCCTGCAACAACCACAATCTCAGCTTCTCTCCCTCCTTTTTAAAAGGAAGCCAGGGTGAACCGGAGGGGAGGGGGTGGGGGTGGTGGTTTGAGCGTGTGTTTAGTATTTTTTTAATAAGCGTCCTCAGTACTATTGAGTGGGTCCCTTTGTTCATATGGTAAGATTAATTATGCTGTCAGCCACTCTCAGGGGCTGCTTAACAAAGATTCAGTGATATAATGGCCCGGCCCTGTGCTTGGCAATCAAAATCGCTAGGAGACAATTTCAAATCTTCCCGTTCTCCACACAACGGCAAACCCTCGGCAGGCCTTTTCATCAAAGAGGAAGTCATTTTGCCTGGGACGACGGCTGAGCATCTTTCTCTTTTGCATCTGCACAGAAACACAGAAACACACACACTCGCAAATAAGTTTCCCTTCACGACTGTGCCGTTTGACTCTTCAGCTGTCATTCATAACTCGCTGCTGTAATGCGTGTGAACGCAGGTCTCTTCAAGGACGGCACGAACAAGTAATGGAACGACACACAGGGTTTGAACTCTGCTACTGTCACCAGTAATTCATCGAACTGCTACACACTTACATTTCCTCCCTTCTTATTCTCTTTTCTCCTATATTAAACTGGGGTTAATTTTGCATTGCAGATTGAAGACGCTGTGGCTTCATCATCACGAGCAGCACTGATGAGATCGATGTTTTTCTCATAGTCCATAGCGGACCGGTGGCGGGCAAACTGATTGAGGTGTGATTTGTATATTTGTGTTTCTGAATCTGCAGTCTCACTGTGAACAAGGCTGAACGTGTTAGAAAGGGCAGACGTGGAGAGAAATGAGGGAGGGCAGGTTTCTCTGTTATTGTTGTTGACAATAGAATGGATGTGGTTGAGAAATATGTTGGAATAGAGGAGTTCGGTCAATTAACACCAGACATTATACTGACAAATACCTTTAACAAGCTACAGACCTGTGTATGCCTGTACATGTGGTCGACTGTGAAAATGGAGGCTGAACTCCAGCCAATGGATGACAAGATCAAGATCATCAAGATCAGAGGTAGAGAGAATCTGCATTGCACGCTATGAAGCTGTGTGTTTCTATGGTTCTGTGGATACAGTTCGCACATGCTGGTCCTTTTTTTTTCTCTCAGTCGAGAAGAAACAGAGAAGACTCGCAGTTACGCCAGACTTTTTAAAAAAATCTTAGCATTGGATTTGAGCTTCATTTTGAGAATGTTATCCAATGCCCTCAATGAAATACCTGATTTCAGCTTTACATCATATGCAGGTGGGGCTCATAACAGGAATCATTGAAACTGCTTCATCAAACAACAAAAAATCCAACCACTCACCTAAAATGATCAAACTGAAATTCATGGTTTGCATTTCCCTCGAAATGAAACCACGCAAATCTTGAGATTTCCACAGACTGCATTAAATGGAAGGATCCAAATGAATGCAAACAAACGAATAAATAAGTAACACAAAATAAACAAGATATTGGAATTCATCCTTTTAAGGGTGTGCATAAAACTGAAGGAAGACCAGCTTGTTTTGGGATATCCAAGTAAAAAAAAAAATAAAAAAAAAGTCTGAATTTGATAATTTTGAAACTCAATCTTAATTTGCATTCATGTACTGTATTATTTCTAGATGAGCTGGACGTGTGTGCATCATGTCTGTATATTCTTATGTACATTATGCACTGTATTGTTCAGGCAGGCAGGAGGGCTGACGAATATTACTGCAACAGTCTGAATGCTGTTTGTACGTATTCAGAGTGCAACTGTTTATCCCCTCCAAATGTATTCATGCTCGTTTACATCCTGGTTTGATAAGAAGAAGTCCAGGGTTTTTTTTAAAGGCAGAGGGAAAATGTATGCCTATGCAAATTAAGAATAGCACTGGGTAATAGAAGCGATACTTGTGTACTGTAATAGTGCCTTGTCTTGCCTTCTGTCTCCCATTTTTTTCAGTGTTTAGTGCAGTTTTCACTTGGCAAAACTGTGTACTGTTTTGTATGGTGAAATGTTATATGTATTAATGATTTTAAAGTCAAACACACACAGTTCATCTCTTTGTTGGCTTCTAAATTTAACACTCTGACCTTGTGATGCGCCCATCAAATATGCCAGAGAGATTCCTCTGCCTTTCGCCTTTAGACGCCGGCAGAATCACTGAAGGCAACTACATCATGACCTAAGACACAAACTAGGACTGATGCAACTGTAATCATGATGAATGGAAGGCGGAAGGCGCGTCACTATTTCCTCTCTGCTTGATAAATGGTGTAATATACTCTTATTTAGCAAAAAAAGGACCTAATCATAGATCTTTGGATTGTGGTAATATTCCACATCATATGTACTTAAAGAGCACTTATGGAATATCTGTTTTCTTTGCCTTTTTCTTCATTTTGGGCTGTAAAGTAAAGAATGAAGAATACTCCTTAAGGGATTTTTTTTCTTGTCAAATGGTTGGATTCATGTACAGCATTCTAACTATTCTTTATTCAGTGTTGTTTTCATACTATCCAGTTTTGTAAGTATCGCAGTTCTCTTACATAAATGCATCACTGTAGGATTTGATATGAATAGATTTGTTGAGGATTTCTCATTCAAATGCTCAAAAAGAACAGAGCACATATATAATTGTTGTATATTTTTTTGCAATACATCTCCTGTGAGAACCTGCATGGTGTTATCATTTAAATCACAAATGAATTACAGCAAGCTCCATCCATGCAAAGCCTTCTACTCCTCCATTCTTTATGAGTCTGCCCAGTGGCCACGGTCACATGTTCCTGAGATAACTGTAGAAGGCATGACACCAGTAAATTCATATAAGATGGAACTCAATACAAAGAATTCCAAAATCCTTGCTGAAATGAAGATGTAGCGAGAGATTTTTAGCAGGGAGACATCTGAGGGCTTATAGGTTAGCAGTTAGCATTTAATGCAACATAGCTGGAGAAAATTCATACGGCTTAATGATGTAAAATGACCCTAAAATATCTGAAAAGGAGACATTTACATTGGATCCTATAGGTCACATTTTTAAGCATTTTTAAAAAAAAATTTCCCCCACATCCTCAAGTTACAATCCTTCTCTGGTATTTACATGTCACTAAAAGAAAACCCTAATTATTGTTATATCCTCAAGTCGTTATTGTTCTGCTATTGTTTTGCCAGATAGAGTTAAGGTTATATCTATTAATATATTCTGGCTTTTAAGCCACATTATCCTCCTAATTATGATTCAACCTTGGTTTTGCTCTTTACCTCTCTCTCTCTCTTTTTTATCTCATTCTTTTTGTCCTCGGCTCTCCTAATGAATGTTTTTGTTGTTGTCCTCTTAGCATTATACAGTATTTGTCATATATGCTTTTTTTTTTTTCATTCTTTCATGCCTGATATAAATTACAACATGACTTGAGAAACTTTAAATGGTCTGCCACCATCTTGGGCCTTGTATGAAATTAATTGCTGCCATGACAGATGATTGCAGGCTGTGCTGACGTTAAGGTCATTAAGTTCTGCATACACTGTAATGAGGTAGACACCAACACATGTGATTGGCTGCCTATTATTTACCACACTACTGAGGTTGGCTTGTTCTATGTTGCCCTTGATACTGAATGAGGGGATTTTTCCTCACTTGGGAGCAAGTGAACAGGAGGAGAAAGGAACAGAAAAGAAACATTTTCTCCTTCTACATCACATGCAGGCGGTAGTGTTGTGTGTTGGGACACAGCAAAGGACTGACTGTGAGCGGGGTGGAGGCTGAGGGGGCTTTAGGCAGTGGATGTGACAGTTTTAAAGAGTCTGAACATGTAAATCAAAAATAGTTTGGGCCTTAATGGATGTGTTTTAGCAGATCTCTCCCAGGCAAGGCCCTCTCATCCTGCGTCCCTGCGACCCGCTCGCTTGTCTGGTGGGATGATGTTTACAATAATGGGGAGAGGCAGTCCAATTTCACCCAACACGCCAGGCACAGCAGCCACCTCTCTCCGCAAGCCCCTGCGCCACATTTGAAAAGAGATGAGATTGAAAACAATACTAACTTCATGTACAGGGCGACATGGAGAGAGGCAGAGTCGTGCCACAAACGAGCATCAGACGCAATTTCACCTTGGCAGGGCGCTTGTCAAAATCAAGAAATATCACAGTTTGCTTCTTTGTCTCTTCCTACGTTCCTTCTTTTTTATTTTTTATTTTTTTTGCTCTAACTGTATTTTCTACTCTTGAGGTGTCACTCACACATGCAAACACATTTTCATATCAACAGAAACACACATACACACAGAAGGCCCAGATAGACTTGCTTTGTATCCTGTGACAGTTTTTAGAAGAAGCACACATACCGACGCTAGGTCCTTAGGGATTGATGTGAAATTCCTGATGTACTGTATTTTCCCAATGCCAGCGAAGAATGTGAGTTGACATTTGTTCACCTGTCCAAACATGCATTTAGTCAATACATCCCTCAACCTGTTACACTTGAGCTGTTGTCATGATACTAATAACTGCATCACTGACAAATAATGTAAAATATGTGATGGTGAACTAACAATGTCACAAGCACGCAATAAGAAGAAACAAAATTAAAATTACAATAAAAAATGAAACACCTTCTTGTGGGGAAAAAACTACAAAAATTAAAAATCTCACTTACCTCTTCCGATAGCAGACGGGTGTGAAGTACTGATTTAAAAGTAATAAAGCCGCAGGAATTGTCTTCAGTGAAAAGTTTTAATCATGTGTTAATTATTTTTTATTTATTTTGTGGTGTGGAAGTGCTTTAATGAGGTATTTATTTTGGTTGCGCGATGTGAGAGGGATGAGGTGACAGTCGAGGAGGGGAGCTGGATGTGATGATGAGCAAGGTAACAATGAACAACTGGGAGATAGAAAGATGAGCACACAGGTGATGTTTTCTACACAAGTACTTCATTTGTTTTCATGTTTGAAAGCAAGGGTGTCAAACTCATTTTAGTTCAGCAGCCACATAGAACCCAGTTTGATTTCAAGTGGGCCAGACCAGCGAAATCACAGCGTAATCACCTGTAAGTAACCACAATTCCAAATGTTTCCCTTTGTTTTAATGCAAAAACGGCTGAACATGTTCAGATTTAATGAACTTTTCAAGATACGATAACATATGAAAGCTTAGTTGTCATTATATGCAGTGCACAATAAAATTCTGGATGACTTTCTCTCTTTCAAATGTACAAGATAAATAAGTTAAGAAAACAAAATAAGAATAAAAATAACTAAATACTGGAGTAAAATATGTAGAAATCTTTACAAAAAATGTACAAAACTGTGCAAGGGGAAACATATAACAAAAGAACAGAGCACTGAAAAGGTGATGTAGTGGCTGATAGTACAAAACATTATGAACCACCTGAAATTTCCAAAGAAAAATTTGTTTTTAAAAAAGTTTCAATAGTATTGTGCCTCAGTTTATCATTTACTCATGTGCATTAAAGCTTACAGATCACAATGTGTCTGCAAAGGCACAAAACGTTTAGCCACAGGTAGCTGGAACTGAACAATTTAATATTTTCCTTTTTGATCAAAACAACTTACCAACATCTATAAACGTCTTTACAGTTTTACAAATTTTCAATTTGTAGTTAATTTCTTCTCTGTAATATTTCACATTTTGCAAAGCAGGGCAGATTGGACCCTCTGGCAGCTTATTCCCACCATGTTTGACACCCTGTTTTAAAGTATTAAAAGTCTGTATATGTGCAAACAGCAATGACTACACTGAAATAAGCTTAAAAAGGTACATTTTGTTTTACTATGTTCACATGTGTGTTTGTTTAGATTGATTTATGCCGCTGTCTGTATGTCAGTACAGCAAAATGCTATATTATTATTTTTAACATGTTTTCTGACTTACCTTTGTTGTTTTCAGGACACACAGGGTTTGTTTCCCTAAATTCTGGCATATTTGAGTTGTCTGATCCCATCCCAATACACTGGAGAGAGCACAATTTTGATTGTGACAGCATTTGAATTAAATATTCATTATCTTTTTTAAATTTGGGGCAATCAACACTTTATATTTCAAGATATACATGATAAACTGCTATTAGTTCCATGCGTCTATGAACAGAGGGAATAAATGACACCGCTGGCAAGACAGCAACAGAACCTGAACAGAGACACACTAACCGATTTGAACAAATCCAAAGTCCAGGCTGCACCCATGGGTGTTGAACTCCAGACACTGGCATCCTCTCTGATAACATTCTCTATCCTCTCCACAGTGTCCTCACATTTAGATCTTTTCTCCCTGACCCCTCTAACCTTGTACTGTATCCCTCCATGCTTTGTACTCTAATCCAGACTCTGGTCTTTCACTAAGTCACCTTCATAAATAAGGTCACCGTCAAGGGAGAGAGGAGATGTTGGCTAGAAAATCACATCAGAGGAATTAAACCTGGGAACTTTTGTACGTTCGTAGCTATCCTTATTCTATGAAGGGTCAAGCACCTTTCATTTTGCTCTGATCTCACTTCAAGGTGGAAAAAAGATGAGAGGTGAGAAAGAAAAGTTCATATTTTTATATAAAAAAATAATTTAAAAAGGAGAGAGAATGAGGATTTCACTGACGAGCGGGGAAGAATGAAAAGGTTAATTGGGCTATTATCCGGCTGTAGTTTTTGAGGGATTTATAAGATGTCTTGGGCTCGCTCTCTCTTTCTCTCGTTCGCTTTGAGACATGTGCTCATGCACGTACAAGTGCACACTCACCTCACACTTGTCCACGTACCCACCCATGGTTTTTATCAGAACTCCAAAAGTAGACAAAGACATTGATAGAAAACTATCGAAACTAAAACACACACTTTCTCAGTTTTGTCTTTGTTCCACACAATAAATGGTGGAATAGCAACAAAATAAGAAGGTGCTGTGACAATAATATAAAGTCAATTGTAAACCACATGTTGAGGAGCAGAATGACGCAGTAACTTGGGCAATATTTAATTAAAAGGTAATTATAAACCAAACACTTAAATACACATTTTTACAATTCCCTTTCTTTCCAAGCTGAGTTTGAATAACAGAAGGATAGCTGAGTGTAGCTCAGATACAGTTTTTATGCTACACTAGGTAACTCATTTCAGCTCAAAATCCACCTCTAATGAACAGAGATGAGATTGACGATATATAATGTTTCTTTTGAAAAGTGGGGGGAAAAAAGAATGACACACATAAAGAAACAATAAAAAGAAAGATTCTAGGAAAAGAAAATGACTGCTTCCCATTTTTAGAACTATCTAAGGCAGCATATTAACATTTACATAGATTCTTCTTCCAATAACTAATCACTACAATACTTCATCAGTTCTTTGCAGCTGTAATGCTCTGTGAGCCCAAAAATGCACAAAACTGGACAGTTTTTGGAGCAACTTTAATTGGAATGAAACTCTTGTGGAACATAGCAACCAGTTGTTCTATATATTAATTATATAATGCTTGTCCAGGACAGTAAAAATATTATGTCAAAACCACATGTACATTTTGTATATGCAGATCAAGGAAAAGCGGGACCTGTATGCACATCAGACAATATAATTTAAGCAAATCGTCACACAAAATTGAATACACAGCAGTTACCTCTATCACTTGATCACTTTTTATTATTCAATGTTTTCTCTCTTCTCGGTTTTATCTCTTTAAATCGGTACACTTCAATTAGTAGATTACTTCCTGATCATGCTAAGCGACATGCTAACTAGACATCAAATTGTAAAGTCACCTTACAGAGAGAGCTCTTCATGTAACCTTGGTATGAACTCAAGTGTTTCACTGATGTTATCACAATGATGCAATGCCTGTCTTATCAGTGGCTAAGTGATCTTGCAAATAAACCCAATCAATGAAGAGATTCTCTGTCAAGAGGATGGCGAGAAAATGAATGGGGCTGAATTAACAAACGAATACATGTATAGTAATGTTAAAATAATATGCAAGTACAGGTAGGATTGTTACTGTGGCAGAACAAACTTGTAAATTTGCAAGTCAGTAAACTAAAACATTGCACTGACCCAAGCTGAAATGTTCTGTGACTGAAAAGTCGATTGATAAAGTTTGTCACTCCAAGCAACACAAGTCACGTTACACATGCTCATCTCACCTAGCATAATTTAAAATATGCTGAGAAGAGCCTTTCTAAATTAATACTTCTTTTCTAGCAAAACATACACTACTGTTCAGAAGTTTGGGATCCTTACTTTTGAAAGAAAAGCACTTTATTCCACAGACGATAACATTAAATTGTGGACAGAAATACAGTGTAGACGTTGTTAATGTGGTAAATGACTATTAGCTGGCAACGACTGATTTTTAATGGAATATCTACATAGGGGTACAGAGGAACATTTCCAGCAACCATCATGCCTGAGTTCTAATAGTACATTGTGTTAGATAATCATGTTGAAAGGCTGATTGATGATTACAAATCCCTTGTGCAATTATGTTAGCACATGAAAAAAAGCATGAGCTTTCACAGAAAACATGAAATTGTTTGGATGAACCCAAACCTTTGAAAGGTAGAGTATATGTTTGTGTGAAGTCCCTATGCTTTGAATTTCTTTCTCTTTTTTTTAAATCTCTTGTTGCCTCTTCAAAGTTCATAAATTCATATTTGTGTTTTGTTTGTTTGTTCTTTTTCATATTTAAATCTTCCACAGTCAGAGTTTATGATTTCACAGACGTATTGTCAGGAGGGCTGCACAGGTGGTTAGCACTGCTGCCCTGCAACTAGAAGATCCTCGGTTTGCGTCTGGCCTGGGCCTGGGAGTTTGCATGTTCTATCTGTGCATGCATGGGTTTTCTCCAAGTTCTGCGGCTTCCTCCCACAATCCAAAAACATGGTCAGGTTAATTGGTGGTTCTAAATTGTCTATAGGTGTAAATGTGAATGAGCCTAATGAGGATGGATGGATGGGTGTTCTCAGGTCCTTCTGGAGTACAGGAAATTGGTAGAGACTGGTTGATGAATAGATTTTAATATCCAGATATTTAAAAAAAAAACAACTGAGCATCAGCAAATTCAAGCCACAAATTCCCTTCAGTAACACACAAAAGATCTAACCTGTATAAAGATTCTTTAATGTAAAACTTTGTAAACAGTATTACCAACAGCCCAGTATGTCTCCCCAAGGTCTACTGACCTGTGAGCTAATGCAGACACACAAACCCACAGACAGCAATGCACACACAGCATGCCACAGTTATTTCTTTACTTACTTATTCACTTACTTACCACAGAGAGAGAATGGAAGCAGAGGGCAGGACTCTGCCCTTGAGAGTGGCCCCTTGATTAGCAACCACTCATTTGTGATGTTCTCTGGCAAATCAGTGGCCATTCACATGACGAAGACTGCTGCTGAAAAAATGAACAGCTGTCACTGTGTGATGTGTTAATTTCCTGACAGTCTCGGCGCTGAAACCAATTACTGATTTAAGGGCAGGGAGAGAGAGGCCCTCTGCACACGCTCATTAGGCTCCTTCAAGACTAAAAGGATAAAAGCAAAACAAGGAGAGAGAGAGAGGAAGAGAGCAACACAGGGAGAAAGAATGAAATAGAGACTTTCACACTCTTGCTGCCAGCTGAAAGCCTTGTATGTACAAAATGTCACTTTAGAAATAATTAAAAACATAACTACTAGAATGTAGTGCGTCTTCTAAGGATAACATATTAGTGAAATTATATTTTGTGGGACGAAGAGGAGTTTACTTGGCACTGTAAGATTGTGTGAATTCACAGTTCTATTTTCTATTCTCACCTCTTAGCATTTGGAAGCAACAGCCATTGTAAAGTCTTGGACTAATGCGACTCCATACTAATTGCATCCAAATGTATATATAACACACAGCAGGTCTTTTCTATTCATATCAAGCTTTGCTTAAAGGTACCACTAACACGTGGAATCCTTTTTCAGTGTGATTATTCTAGCCCCAGCTGTACTTCCCAGTGAACAAAAGCATGTATTTTCTTAAAGGTGCCCTGTGGAGTCTTTAGGAAACAAACAAAACTTATGTTTATATTCAGTTTTACTCACCAAAATGCAATCTGTGTATCCTTGAGCTGAATGTGTTTTCTCCCCTTCAAAAAGGGCCCAGTCTTTTTTCTTTTTTTTTTTCATCACTACTACCATTGTTAACAGTCTTTCTGAGATCTGTCCACAACATTAACAAATTGCAGACCCACTTCTGAAGAAACAGCTTTGTAATGCTCGGAGGTGGAAACCTCTACAGACAATCTACCTGAGGTTGGTGTGTGCATTTCTTACAAGTATCGCTACGACAGCTCCATGGTTATCTCAGCATGGATGCAGTCTAAACTCCTATTGCTGGCCATGTTCATTTCATTTAAGTGACATAAGTGATACAAGCAGATACATGATTCCCAGTGAGCAGCAGTAAAACAAAAAGATTAAATGAAAAAAATATACTGTATAATGACTACCATTCAAAAGTTAGGGGTCACTCAGAAATGTCCTTATTTTTGAAAGAAAATGAAGATGACATTAAAAATTAATCAGAAATACAGTCTAGACATTGTTAATATGGTAAATGACCATTCTAGCTGGAAACAGCTGATTTTTAATGGAATATGTACATAGGGGTACAGAGGAACATTTCCAGCAACCATCACTCCTGTGTTCTAATGCTACATTGTGTTGGCCAATCATGTTGAAAGGCTCATTGATGATTAGAAAAGCCTTGTACAATTAATTTAGCACGAGAAAGAAAGTGCGAGCTTAAAGCATGAAAGTGTTAGGGTGACCCCAAACTTTTGAACAGTATTGTCTAACAAAATCTCTAATATCAATGAAGTTTGAACATTTTAGCAAACAGGACAAATCTATGTTGTAAATGTATCCACTGATCACCAGTCAGCTACAACATTAAAACCACTTTGCTAATATTCTCTAGGTCTCCTTGGACAGCTAAAACAGCTTTGACCCAACAATGCATGGATTGTGTTGTCTGGCATCAGGATGTTTGCTGCAGATCCTTTGGGTCTCTTGGACTTCCTGTGGTGCATCCTGCGATGCTCAACCAGTT
Organism: Acanthochromis polyacanthus; assembly: GCF_021347895.1. NCBI lineage: Eukaryota > Metazoa > Chordata > Actinopteri > Pomacentridae > Acanthochromis > Acanthochromis polyacanthus. Next base: position 26,211,402 of record NC_067114.1, on the reverse strand, counting down.
TGGATTTCTGGGGGCTTGAAGGTTGGCTAAATGCCTTAGGCTCTGTCAAGTTTGTGTTCATGTTACATCTCTTCATGGACCCTTGATTTCACTGCACAACATTGCATTGCAGCAATATGATCAGTATTATTCACTTCACTTCAAATATGTTATTTTGGTTTGAGCACACCATCAGCCTCTACCAGGAGAAGACAGCCAATACAAATATTGTGAACAGCGCAGCATTTTGCTTCTTAAGAACCTGTTTCTTTAAAACAGCCCCTATCTTCATACACCAGGTCCATTCTGCTTTCTCACTGCTAACCCCCATTATGTTCTTTCTGTGTTTCCCAGACCCTCCCAGTCTGGGGGCCAGTGGGGGCAGCAATATTCCCAGTAGGCCTACTTCTTCTCTACTCCTTTTCACCAGTGGAGATAATGTGGGAATATTTATTCACTGTCCTCTGTGACCTGCTGTGTGTGTGGAGTGCGATGCAGCTGTAATTGGGACAGTGGTTAAGGGGGCTGCTGAGTTATTCCAACGACTGGGTTGGCGTCTTCAGAAACATGGCCTCCGGTCTGTGTCCCCATCCCTGCTCCCTCGCTCAGCCTAATCTGCTAATAATACCTTAGTCTAATGGTGTCAATGGCCATATATCACCCCAGGAATGGAGGGAGGGAGAGAGGGAGAAGGAGGGAGGGAAAGAGATAGTGGCCAAGATAGATTCAAATGTATACTTTCTGACACAGCTGGAGATTGAAATAATATATTCACCACCAACAACAATCTGATAGTAAGAGAAATACATAATTCAAAAATATGGTTGCTTGTTGGTTTGAGGTAAAAATGCATTTTATTTCATACAGTTTAAAAGAATAGTGCTGAATGATATTTCAGGAAAAAAATCAAGTTCATAGTTTCATTTAATTAAATAATTAAAAGTTTGTATTATAAAAAAAGAAACTGAAGTAGTAAGATTCAAAGTGTGATATTGAAGGTTACGGTAAGGCAAGCACGTTACAAAAATCTGTAAATTAATGTATGATCTATGTTGAAAACGGATAAGGGAAGTGATCATACATTAGACAAATTCTGTAGATGTGTAGGAGTTAATTATTACAATGTATTATCTTTCTTTTTTATTCCCAGTGCTTCTGCTGAATTCAAGGAGAAAAAGAAATCAAAAATGCCCAAGTCCATTAAATTAAAAGCCACGAACACTGGCCCTTAAATCAGCTGTTCAAGTCCCTAACAAGGTTAGTCGTCACACAGCCACGGTCACCAATTGCTTCTAAATGAAGGCAGATATTAATGAGGTCTTGATGGAGCAGGGCTTTTGTTGGAAATGCCTTGATGTTGAGAGCTAAAACAAGACATTCTCATCAGCAGCCTTCTCCAAGTCTTTAGAGATCAAATTATGTCTGGATATCAAATAAATGAGTGACTTACACTTAATTTCACAAAGAAAAGAGGGTGAGAAAAAATAATTGATTCCTTGACTTTCCTACAAGACAGAGAATTGTAAAACAAACTGAGAGAGGGAGAACAAGTCTTGTCTTTGTTCATAAATAGATTATTATTTTTAATTTCTTTAGATGAAATGCAGAGTGTCTCCCACGAGATGCACTTGGCAAGTTATTCTGCAGAGCTTGTGTATTTTATTTATTTAGGCTCGAGTAAACAAACTTTTTTTTCTTAATACATTAACTTAAAAGACACAGAAAGGCAGCTGTTTGAAGTGTAAAAATGAACATTTCCTAAATAAATACAGGCCAGATGACGACTGTATGTTTCTCTTACTAAGAGAGGCCACTGATGTTCGTAGGTAAGTGCAGAGGTCTGCTTTAACATAACCTCTTCTCATACAATTCACTTTATATTCCTGAATAGCAATATATTAGACACTGTTCCACATAAACTGTTCCAAACACAACTTGTATCCTGCAGTATCAGATAATTACCTCATTATGTTTCTGTTTTTAACTTCAGACAACCTCCTGCAGCCAGTACTTCATCAAAGGAAGAAAGGAGACAGTCACAAAAGTTTGTCTTTTCTAAGCTGCACTCTGAATAACATTGCTTTTACAGCTAACAAACAGCAGCTCCACTACTGGTATTCTGTGTATCTTCACCCGGTTGAGGTGTTCTCCTGTGGACGGCGACAGTGACTGCTACCCCTGGACAATAAGTGTGGGAGGACAGCTTGATCTTCGGGCTTCTCTATTGACTGGGACTGGAGCAGTGGTTCTGGCTGGCTGCTTCCCTGAGGCTAGTATTGACATCCAGGTTCTGGTTTGGATAGCAAGGTCGCGGGACTAGGACTCTCCTCTTTTGATTAATTGAGCACTACCCTTGATTAATGATGCCTTTAGCCACAATCTTCTTGCCGTGAACTCAAACTTTTGAGTTTGGGGAGGCCTCCTGGAGAGAAGTCAATACGAGGCAGCTGTTGTAGCTCATTACATTATAGTTAAACTCATGCCACAGTATGTATTAATTTCCTTTTTTTTTTGTTGGAGTATTCCTAAGGTGGAATCTATTGTGGGAACATTTTGGCTCCCATCTCTCATAAAGCTTACTGACCGGACTTTTGATGTTCCTGTTTGTTTTCCGCCATTGTGACATCCAGTAACTGCAAGAGTTTTGCAGTACTTTTGCATTTTAATTGTGCTTATACACTACCATTCAAAGGTTTGGAGTCACCCAGGCAATTTCATGTTTTACATCAAAACTCACACTTTTATTCATGTGCTAAAAGAATTGCACAAGAGTTGTATAATCATCAATTAACCTTTCAACATGATTAGCTAACACAATGTAGCATTAGAACACAGGAGTGATGGTTGCTGGAAATAGGTCTCTGTAGCCCTACGTAGATATTCTATTAACATTCAGATGTGTCCAGCTAGAATAGGCATTTATTACATTAAAAATGTCTAGAATGGATTTCTGAGTCATTTAATTTCAACTTTATTAAAAAAAACTGCTTTTCTTTGAAAAATAAGGACATTTAGGTGACCCCAAACTTTTGAATGGTAGTGTATACAGAAAAGTATTTACTTTTATCTCTTTAAGCAGTGTCCTAAGATAATTTATTGACTTTTCCGTCTGTTAAATCTATAATTTAATCTCTGGATATTCGTCTTGTTGTGCTCAAGCTGCTGCTTTTACATCTGTATGTTCCCTTTCAGATGACTGACAGAGTAAGTAGGGACTCACACATAGGTTTAGATTTCTATTTGAGCTAGCATGCAGATGATTGGTCATTGTCTACAATTCTACTCTGATTACACTCCAAAATAAACCAAAAGCACTCACTTATAAACAACATCATTACACAGCAGCTGTGGCACACATAATGCAGTGCAGCTGAGTCATCAGCTGTAGTTCACGAGTCGCTAAAGATTCCATGTTATTCTGCATGAACTGGAAGCTCCGCAGAGGACCTCTTGCTTCCTCTTTACCATAATACTTGTTTTAAAGTAAGCAGCTTGGGTTGGTATGCCGGTGTGGGCTAATGCATGCAGTTTGCGCGGCTGTGGCGCGGGACAGCAGACAGCCGATCATGGTGTGATTTATGACGCTGACCGCTGGCTGCGTGGTGCAGGCTAATGACACATACACTAAAGTCATTGATTTGTATGAATGCCCTCCGCTCTTCATCTATCACAATTTAATGTTGGAGTTTGCAATGCAGAGGTAGAGAGGAGGATGAGGTGGAGGAGAAGAAGGGTAGGGGGAGTAGGAGAGATAGCATCCCAAGAAGGAGGTGAGGCAGATTAGGAAGGGAGTACAAGTGAGAACCTACATACATTCGTCCTGGCTTAGATGCTACGAAACAAGAAAGAAAGGTGGATGGAGGGGAAAGTGGAGTTTTGGTACCCCAACATCCTCTTTCCCCCTCTACGTCATGACTCATTTGCTGCTCCTCTAATATCTCCAACCTTTCCTCTGCTTTATGGAAATGACTGTGAGTTCTGCACATTGGACACTCTGCTCAATAAAGCAGATAATAGCAACAACAAGGAGCGAAATGCAACAATTACCTGTCGTCCATGACAGAGAAATAGAGAGGGAGAGATGGTGGAGGGTGAAATGGATATATTGGGGAGAAGAAAAGTAAGGCAACCTATGTGTGGTTCATCTCTACTGTGGTCAATATTCTATTGAAAAATGTTTTAATTTTTTTGGGTAGGAAATAAATATGTTGTCAAAAGCCTAACAGCACAGTATAAACTTTTTTTTTTTTTACAGATTTAAATGTAATACTGTTACTTTCAAATGAATTTGCTCTTGTGAATTTCTTGTATTCAGCAAAAATGTAGAAAAAAAAACTTTTAGGAAGTGAACTAATAGACAACCTACTGGGATGGTATCTCAACATTTAAAAACATGAGTCTGCAATTATGCAAAGCAGGACTTCATAGGAAAGAACAAAAGAAGCAAAAGTAAATGAAACAATAAAATAAAGCCATACAAAAAATACTATTGAAATGTCTATATCAATAAGACATAGTTTTAGACTACTTTATGTGTGTTCTGAGATATCTGTCTCTATGATTTCTGTAATCACCCCCAAAACAATGAGGATACATAGAATTATTGTTATTATGTTTTGTTCTTACAGTAAAGAGTTTAAAAACATTCAATTACAAGGTGATTGTCTGGATCCTTGTCCTGGTTACTGTATATAATACACAGGCATTACTGTGGACAGTTTTCACTGGCACCGTTTACTTCCAGAGAAAAAGTCCATGTGAAAACTGTCGACAGTGGACTTTTAGAGAAATAGGTTGCTAGAAACAGATGCTGTTGTTGACTTTTTTTTCTTTTTTCTTTTTTACTTTTTAAACTTTTGGGCCACAACTACAATAATTGTAAGCCACTGTAAATGCTCGCAGTATCTACATGGTGTGACACTGCAGGTAAGAAAAAAACATGTAATTTGGATTGATCAAATGTTTAACATCCCAGGGATAAATATTAACGTGTTTGTGCTAAAAACATTCTCCACTGGGATGCAGCAGTTGGAAAGCTGCCCTGTTTTACTGTTTAATGTTCATTTATTTCACTTTATTCATAAGTAAGTCAATCAAGCAAATAACTTTTGCTCGAATGAATGATTTCTAGGGGATAAAGGGAGCTTTAAAATGTGGTGCTTAATCAGGTACAAGAGGAGGGTTGGTTTGATTATCACATTTATTTATGTGTGAGCTCAGTTTAGTTGAGATCATTGCTCTGACCATGATGTTCTTATCTTCCCCTTCGTTTCCTCACCGCCTCCCTCTGTCTCTCTTCTCACTATAGGCAGCTCAGTCTCTCATTTGATGACATGGTGCAGATGGAGCCATGACTCATGGCTTACAGCACCCGCTTTAATTACAGCGGATGTAAACAAGCCTGTCAGTTATGCTAATCCAAACCATGGCTGGTAGGGGGAGACAATAACAACAGACGAACAACAGGAAGAAGACCAATTGGACACCTGCTTCTTGAACAGACCTGTCTTTTAGACCTTCACACGAACATCACGTGAAGCCTTTTGGAATGATGTTTTTACCACCTGAGCTTCCTCACTCAGGCTGGAATGAAAATCCACACAACTTTTCTTTTCATAGACGTGCACAACATATCTAGACTTGAAGATAAGATGATACAATCTGGAAACATCACTAAGGTCCATCCACTAAAACATTCAATTGGTTCCATACTTAAAAAGGACATGCAAGAATCATGCCTGCATGATTCTTGCATAATCTTCTCTGGATGTTTCTACTTCGGATTTATAAGCAAATACGTAAATATTTCATACTCTTCATCAGACTTATGCTTTCTTGTATTTACTTGTCTTTTTTCATGTTGTCAATATGTCATTTCTAGTAGAGTCCTCTGAGACCTAAAGAGGCTTCACACCCTTCACAGTGTAGTATAATCCACTTCAGCTAACCCCCTACTTAACATGTATCTTTGCCAACATTCTTCTTGAAAAAGTCACTAGTAAAGTCATCAGAGTTTCCCAAGTTGTGTGTGTATGCTATTTTTTATTTTTTTGTAGATGTAGATCTGCGTATTAAATATCTCTTCTGACAGGAGGAAGAAAACAGCGATATGTAAGAAAACTATGGTTTTGATGGAAATAAGCTTGCTTTACAGCTAAAGTAGTACCTTGATTTTTATTTTTTTTTTTGCTTTGCAGCACTAGAATAATGGAGGAAGGATGAAATGAAAGCATGGCAGCATTCTTATGTGTTTAAGCACTGACGTTAACTCTTCATAACCTAAGCCAAAGTGCTTGTGGGACATACTGTTTACCAGAGAAACTAATCCAAACCGACAAAACTACCGTTTCAACAGAAAGGAGCTGATGTTTTTCTACTAATAACCTTGTATAGGGTATTGGTTGACCTTGGCGTTTTAGCATGTTATTGTGGAACACCAGAGTCATAGAATAACATGGTAACCCGTGGTATTTGTCAAAGAAGTCAGCTAGCTTCAATGACAACAATTAACACTGGAGTTCTACATTAGAACAGACTATCTGTTAGCAATGTAAAATGGGGAAATTATGCTGAATATAGAGTACACTTAAACTGATAAATATTTCCCTAATTGGTCACCTCATACAACCCCTCTTATAAATGTCCAAACTAACCCAGAGATCTATGCAATCATGAAGTTCTCTCCATCTCTGGAATGCTTCTGCCAATACTGACAATGTTATAGGTAGTGTTTATTGTCAGACATTCTTTATAGTTCCCTTTAGGGAAATCCATCTTGCTTTTGTTTGGTTGATTTACAGTGTAGGCAGCTGTTGTCGGTGCTGTAAGAGTAACTTTTCCTGCTGGATTGTCCACAACTCAATCAAGCTTTCCATAATTCTGGTGGTTCAATCTCTGACTCCTCCACACGGCAAAAGGTCCTTGGGCAAGGCACTTAACCCAAAGCTGCACTTGATGATATGCCATAGCAGCTCTTCCATCATTGGTGTGTAATTGTATGTAAAACTTTCTAGATTCCAGCTCAAGTCAAAAGGTGATATAATTGACCAATGTCTCCTTTTATTGTTTAGAATTTCTACAGCCGGAGAACAGAATCAGGAAGTGCTGCAGAAACCTAGAAACCTCTCAAACCAGTTAAATTACAATATGCTGGAAGGTTGTTGTTGAATTTTTACCAATTGAAGCCACTGCCTACCACAGTTTAAAAGTTGCTTGTTTTATTACAACATTCTGGGATTAATTCAGGACCAATATGGAAGTGGTTGCACAATTTGATCCTTGGAATCTATTCTTGTACGACCTCTTTTTTGACAAATGCCAGGCATCACTGTTTTGGTTCTGGATGTTCATTTGCATTCAGTTAAACAGAGCAAGAACAGCTTGTTGCCTTTTACAGATGAATACAGGATTTCTCATCCATGGAAAGAAAACATGTCTTTATTTTCATATTTGTCAACTGAAAGCTGACTTTGTTAACTATTGAGAGCAAGAGAAATATTAGCACTGATGGTACAAATACCGAAATCAATATCTGTATTTTAATGTCATCAGTGCACATGCATGTCTATTTCAACAAAACACTGGGCTTTGAAAAAGTAAAATAATACATTAAGCTGTCATGAAATTAACTTGATTGCAACACACAATAGAATGCATTAACAAAAATCTACAGTATACACACCACTGTTCAAAAGATTGGGGTTATTTAGAAAAGTCCTTATTCTGAAAGAAAAGCAGTTTTTTTCAATGAGATAGCTTTCACAAGTCCAGCCTAGGCACTACTAATGAGGTAAATGACTATTCTAGCTGGAAACGGCTGATTTTTAATGGAACATCTACATAGTGGTACAGAGGAACATTTCCACCAACCATCACTCATGTGTTCTAATGCTACATTGTGTTAGCTAATGGTGTTGAAAGGCTAATTGATGATTAGACAACCATTGTGCAATTAAATTAGCACATGAATGACAGTGTGAGTTTTCATAGAAAATATGAAATTGCCTGGGTAAGCCCAAACTTTTGAATTGTAGTGTCAATATTACACTGAACTGAACTTAACATTAGGAAAATGTGAAACACAATCTGTGATCCTAAAGCAGCATAAGGACATTATAACCCTGTATGCATCATCCACTGCTTACTCAGATCATGCTTTTTAATGTAACACAATCCTGATGTTTAAATTGCATGTCTGTGTTTTTACAGTAATCATCTCGTATTCTGCATTCATCATTCATGCAGCACATGCAGTGAAAGTTGTCCACCCTGACTTGTTTGCTCCTTTACAAGGTGAAGAAGCTCCTTGATTAAAAAGAGAAATAAATCTCCTGCGACTTTTACCAAACATTCACAAACACCAAAAACAAGCAAACAAACAAACAAGCGAACACAGAAAAAAAAAACAAAAACACGAAGCCCTTCCTTTTTTACTTAAGCTTCCTCAAGGCATCAGTCACCCCTCCCTCCCTCCCCACCTCCCTCGCGCCGTCGGCTGGCAGATTTAAGCAGCCCGCTTGATTGCCAGAGCCCTCAAATCTCGACTGAGAGACGATAACGAGACGTCACAGCTTTACACTCAGGTTTTAGAAGAAGAGGGAACATTTGTCATTTAAGCATCTCTCCGGTCTGAGCGTCTGTCAGCCAAGGCTCCACTCTAACAGCAAGACGGATCCAATTACCAGCCGTGGACATCTCTAACAAGGTGCCAGGAAAAGGCTGCCTGGACAAACAACGCCCGGGCCCAATAATGAGAGGCCCTCATTTGAGTGATTTGAGTCTTTCTCTCTCTTTCTTTCTCACTCTCTCTTTCCTGCATTGAAATGTGCTACAGAATATGCATTGTTATTTCCATTTGTCTTCTGCTTTTTTTCCCCCTTTCTTTCAAAGTTTTGCTCACACTTTAAAAGAAAGAGGGAGAGAGGGAATTGAAAGGAATAAAAAAGAGGCAAACACACATATTAGCATAAAACTTGCTACCTGTAACACACACACGCACAGTCAAGCTCTCAAACTTTGGGATTGCTGATTATTAATCATTCCAGAGGCAAGCTTGTCAATACAAATGATACAAATAACAGTGCCGCAGCTACAACACACAGCAAAGAGGGAGAAACCCTTTCACAAGTAGTTCATTTTACCTCATCCTCGCGCATAACTAACCAGGCCATGGATTGTCAATGCCGGGGCTGGGATCAATGCGCCAGGGCTCTGTGCGTCCCATCGATTTCTCAACTCCCAGATATCACAACGACTCTTCATCAACAAAAGCACTTTGTCCTTCCCAAATAATCAGATCGAAGGAGCTCCTCTCCTGAGACAAAGTCACTTCAGTCGCTACAGTGACACCCGCTCCCCCCTTCCCCCAGCCCCTCTGAGAAACCAAAGCGTTTTGCTGTCCTCACAGTTTCCAGCGAGTGAGACGCATGCTCAACAAATGACTGCGTGCTGAGAACTTGTGTATGAATGCATAATCCAAGCAACATAAGCAGGTACAAATCGATACGCACTGCCACACACGGAGGAGGAAAAAATATGAAAAAACCTCAACGGGTTGCTATAATTGCAAAAAAAAAAAAAAATTAAGATGTTTTTTTTTGTTGTTTGTTAATTCTTTTTGGAGATTCTCTTTTGCAGAGTTTTTTTTCTTTTTGGTTTGATACTTGTCCAACTTTTTCACACTAAATTTGCATTGCTATAAGACGGTTTTTTCATTCATATGTAGTAGTTTGTCCTCACCGTAGTGTTACACCATGAAATGATGGTGTGAACAGAGAAAAATAGCATAATTTTAGAAATGTAAGTTGTGTTATAGCACAACAAAGCAATACCACACCTCTGGTAAAATTATGGTTAATTTTATATAAAGTGATGCAATTTGTTTTTCTGGTTCGAACACTGAATATTTCACACAGTGTACATCTAATATATATCTTTAGAGAAGAACTGTCAGAAATCCATAAAGAATAGAAGTGCTACAACCAAGAGGAGGAGGTTAAGATGATTTTTCAAACCTTAAGCGGTAAGAAGAATCATTAGCAGCTATAATAAAGGCTGTTTTATTTTACTCTGACAAACTGTGCTTGGTATTTTGTTCATTTTTTGAAAATCTGTTTTTCATAGAATCATAGCATTTGTAAATCCTAGCATTCATAAGCTTTACAGTCATAGAACATGTTAAAGGAATGAAGTAACTCAGGTGAAGGCAGTAATTTGCATCCATCAAACCTGGCTCCTTGGACAAACCAAATTTTTAATTCCTCTCTTTCCCCCCAATGCAAATGCATCATTTCATGTCAATTTTGGAGATATTAATAGATGGGGCCGCAGTGACCATTCATAAATCTAGTTTAATATTTTAAGAGGGTCTTTCAGCAGGAAAAGAGGGGGGAAAGAGATGGGAGGAAAAAAAAAGACAGAGAGAAGGGAAGGTAGAGGATGGGGGTGGGTGGTGGGGGTCGAGCTTAACTCGCTGCCCAATTTGATCAATCGCCACAGTCCTGCCTCTCCACTCAGAAAATTAGAAATGGGAATCTTAAAATCTGGAGCCGTTTATCATCACAGGTAACACAGGGAGCTGGAAGAGGCTGATCTGTGTGTGTGTGTGTGCCTGTGGAGGGAGTAGGTGTAGATATTTCAGTTTCAAGGCATAATCAAAGTTTCTTCCACTGTAAAGACTTATGAGCACAGTGATACGCTTTGTACACCACACACGTACAGACACACACACACACACAGCCCTGGTAGGAGCACATGGCTTTGCTTGGCAGTAAAGAGTTTTCAGTTATCAGTTAGCTGATAAGCATTGACTCTGGCAAACAAACCAGGAAACAAAACAGGGGAGTTTGTGTTATCTTTCCATTTGCAACATTGGTATAAGTCAAAGTTGTTCTCACATACACACCCACAGAGGAAGAAACAACACACTGGATGTTAGTTAAATTGACACTCATTAGGCACCTATTTTAATGACCTGACTCCCTGCTTGACATGGAACTTTCAGACCCTTCTAACTCCTAATTGTTTTGATTAGCTGATATAATTGGTGTATCTAACTGTGCTGCTGGAGTGATGGTAATGTGAGCAAGTTGCATAAAGTCACCAAATCATACAAAAGCAGGAAGGGTGAGAGCGAGCTAAAAAAGATGTGAGATGGAGAAGGAGCTGTTTTGTAAATGAGATGAAGATATTTGATGGCGTTTCTCGAGATGTTATTTAGAGAGGAGTCTCTGGTGGTACTAACTAAGGCCAGAGTCAAACCTTTATAATTAGGAGACATGAGGATTTATTGCAGAGCAGTCAGAGTGTTCTTCTAATGGAGGTGTCATATGTGGACTGCTAAACAAGTAGCCTGAAGCTCCCTGCCCATTTGTTAAAAATAAAGTCCTAACTATTTGACGTTAGATGCCCCCAAATTTCATGATGTGTTACAAAATAATGACCAGCGTCTTGCAGAGTGCAAGGCTCGCTCGCTTTGTCAAATGAGCCCAATGTGTTATGATAAAGTTTTCTTCATACTTTAATCATTTGTTGTGAAGAAAGTGGAAGCCCATTGTAATGTATTAATTTTATTCTGAAACTCGGAGAAAGTATTGTGAAAAGGGAAAAATGGAAGATTAAAATAAAAGATCCTCAAATATAGAGGCAGAAGTAGCATGACATTATTATACAGATGGGCAGTATTTAACTCAAGGTGCTGACCTAACTGTCAACAATTTGCATTTAGGCTGGACTCTGATAATCACTGAACTATCAGCTCTACCTGCTGAAACATTGGCCTCCAGAAACAATGGAAATGCTGTACCAATTCATGTGTCCTTTCTCCACTTGCAGCAAAGAAATTGTTACACATCACTCCACTGACTGTTATTGTAAATTGGTGGGAAAATGTGTAGGGTTGTGTTGGGAAGGTGCTGCGATGCATCAGTGGACCACCAGGCTTTTTGCTTTAACCCTTTTCGATGGCATTTACCATATACAACATGAATTTGCTCCAAACTACAAGCTTTCCTTAAATTCAATCAAAAAGGTTTATCTCTAAAGTTTTCATAATTGCTAACTATAGAAGTCACAATACAGAAAACCTTTACTTCACGTTAATTTTCCTTTCATTTACAGATTAAATTCTCTAACTTTCTAGTTCTGTCTTTTTGTGAAGGTCTGTCTGAACTACCCCTGTTACCCCTTTTGACAAAATCTGCACATTACAGCTGTGGTTATAGCTGTGAGTAGGCAAATAACACTTTTTAAAGTTTATTGCTCTTGATTGAGTCGTCGAACACCAACACTAAATAAGGTTCATCATTATTTTAGTGTTTATACTAATAAAATAAGAGATAGTATCATTTTAACAGAAAGGTATTGGGATATTTTTCTGGCATTGGTATACCATGTACAACTAATAAATAGTGGCCATTTTTGGGGCTTTTTTTTAGAGTTTTGGAGTTACTTAATGTACCTTTCTTAATGGCAACATGCCTGTGAGCTATTCTTTTATAACTATAACAAAGTTTTTCGGGAAAATGATAATTTCACTATATGGCTCCGTGATGCAGTGGTTTCAGCAAGAAGGTTCAGGGCTCAAACTTCCTGGTCAACTTTGAGTTGTTCATCATGCATGTCATGTTAAGATTGGGAAAAAACAGGTCAGAGTTTAATAACTTCCAAATAAGATTTACCTCTGGTGCTGCATAGAAAAGACTATTTTGAGAGGCAAAACATTTTCTGTAATTAGCCAAGGATGCTTCAGATGTCCTTTAGTTATTCCACAAGTTCTTTACCCAAAGCCTAACCACACTTTACATTGTGCTCTGCTACTGAAGCTGAAAACTGGATCTGAATATGTGTGATTATATGTGGCATCACCCAGTAAAAGCTCACTTTACATTAGGCTGTTTTATAAAGACCATTAGAAAATGAAGGCGTCAGAAAAGAAAACAGTAATAGAAGTCATTTTGGAAAGGAGTGAAGAATAGGGGGAATGTAAAACAAAGAGTGGAAGAAAAATAGACTTTACTGCAATAATAGATTATTGGACCATTGGGGATTTCACAAAATATACATACTGTACAAAAACACCAACCTGTTCTCCTTTCTAGTTCGTAAAAGCTGCTGGCATCTCAGAGATACACACTACATGTTGTTTGGTGTTGCTGCATCCTGAGTCACTATTCATAGATGTGTAGGAGCTTTTGCAGTTTATAAGAGTCCTGTAAGAGATTCGAAAGGAGGTAGAGGTGGTGGAAGTCAAAGGACATTTACCCATAAGAGTGCTTTGTGTCTGGTGTCAATTTATTTCAATTTATTTTGTGGCCTAAATTTTATTTTCACTCACTGTTTGGTGAGTTTTAGACTGGTATAGACACAAAAGCTGTTTGGTTAAGTTTACAAAAAGATCATGGCTTGGCTTCAAATACACCCTTTCAAAACATTGACCATGTGTTTCAAAGCAAACTTCTCACTGCTTAAAAAAGAGCATCAGGGACGACACCAGCAGAGAATATTTGACTGCAGACTCCTGACCTCTTTTTTCCTTGAAGACAGAAGGAAGACTGTACCTCTCAGCAATCTTCCTTTTATACCAATTTTGCAAAGTCTTTGATTTCCTGAACAATTTGATATGTAGATACAAGAAGACGGGTGGGTGGTTGCTCTTCGGAATGTACAATGTCTTGTCTCCTCACCAGCCTTGGCTCTCCCGGCAACTTTGATTCAGGCAATTACCAAGCGACTGGAGACTCTTGCTGACATTTGTCTATCAACAGAGCTGCAACTCACTTCTCTAATTAGTGTCTGTAGAGATGGAAGGAGAGCATGCAGATGGGGGAGGTAGAAAGGGCGACAAAGACACCAACACGCAGTGAGAGAAAGATGGTCAAGTCCTGAGTGTAGCTCACTTGGACAATTAGGGACAAGAACTGCCGCTGAACGTGATCTTTTTTCCCCACTAAAAGCTAAAAGAAAACGCCTGTCGCACAAACTTCCCCCACCACACGCACACCTAAAATGTTTAACGCTATATTTTGCCATGCAGACAGCAGTGGGGACTTAATCGAATTTGTTTGCTGGCCAATCAGTGTAGGTGCAGACTGTGATGCTGGGCTTGCCCAATGTGAAGATAGATTTCTTGTTCTTTAGCCATTCACCTCCTCTGAGGGCCTGGAACAAAGCGGCATCTGCACCCAGCAGATAGCCTGGGATAAAATATGTATTAGTTTTCCTCCAAAGCCCCCTCGCCTCTCTCTCGTACCACTTTGGATGACGAAAAGCAGAGAATGAGAGAGAGGGGAGATGGGAGTAGTGTAAGAGATAGTATAGATTTGAATCTATTCAATCTACTTACTGGGGAAGTAGCCAGTGTTCATGCAACAACAACTGCACGCGCACACATAAAAACAACAAATAGCAATATTGTGAAAAGCTGCCGTGATTCCCCCGCTTTTTATTCCTGTGCACTGTCTCATCTTACACCACCACCCCCATGTCTGTAAGTAAAAGCGTTTAGTCGACTCAGATTTCTTCCGTATTCTCTTCTCAGTCCTGATTTCCTTCTTCCCACTTCTCCCTTTTCCTCTTCTCTCCACTCTCTGTTTTTCTAATTTCTTCTTCTTCTCTTCTCCTCCCCCAGCTGACAGGCTCTGGGTTTTCAAGAGAAGAAAGCAGGCATTAATTAAGACAGTGCCAGCTGTAATTTTCTGGGGAAGTAAATTTCTGCACAACTAAAGGTTACGGGGACCTTTTCACTGTCAGAATTTACTACAGCCTGTGAATGTTAATGCAGCTAATGAAGACATGCTCTCAGAGTCTGAACTTAAAAAACTTCCAATAGGAGGAGAGGGCGACAGGAGGGAGGAGAGGGATGGAGGATGGAGGGAGATGGACAGAAATTGGAAAAGTGAATTTAAAAAAAATAGTGTTGGCACAGTAGAAATTCTGTTGTGTAACAAATTCATTTTTATTAACATGATTTGCCTCCGTTAACAGCAAATTTCCCACTGTAAAACTGTGAATGCATTTGGAGAAAAATGTCTCATTACTTAATTATTATTTATTAAAAATGTAATCCCTGTGTTATTGCAGCTATGGAAGTCACAATTTGCGTTGTGCATTGATTAAAGAAGAGGGTCAAAACAACAAAACCATGTCAGTGAAATCATTTAAATAAAAGTGAGTATCACTTGTCATCAAAATACGGAAGAGGAGAGCAGGATATTTACATAATCAATACCAAAAAAAAGCAGATTTGCAATTAGGTTGGTCCGTGTAAGCAAACATGCATTGCAACTGTTGTGTCCATTTATTGTCTTTTATTTTGTTAATCTTTCATTGACAATGTCTTTCAGCAGTGGGTACAAGAATAAATCTAAGACCTTGACCTAGAATGGTGTAGGTGTTTGGTGGGTGTACGAGGTGCTGCAGTCGCCTCTGTTTGCCTTGTTTCAAATCTGGCATACATGATGAATGAAGGGCTCTAAATGTCTGTGATCTAGATTACAAATCCGGCAGCAGCCGCAGCAGCAGCCAGGTGAACAGGCTTAAAGAGGCATCGCTCTCTAATACTGGAAGATGAACATAGAATGGGGTAGATATGAATGTTACAGGGAACTTTACTGCTATGCTTTCACTGTTTATATACACTGCCATTCACAAGTTTGTGGTCACTTAGAAATGTCCTCATTTTTGAAAGAAAATCTTTTTTTCCAGTGTAGACATTGTTTTTGTGGTAAATGACTATTAGCTGGAAACTTCAGATTTTTATTGGAATATCTGCATAGGCTAACTGTTGATGAAAAAACCCTTGTGCATCGATGTTAGCACATGAATAAAAGTGTGAGTTTTCATGGAAAACATGAAATTGTCGAAGTGACACCAAACTTTTAAATGGTAGGGATGTATGCATGCATACAGTTTATGGAGGTTAAGGCCTCAACTTAACAGTAAAAGAGGTAAAAAGAGGCTTTAAGTGCAGGACATCAGAACATTAGAAAAAGGAAAATTTTTCCTTTCCTTCCCATACAACATTTTAACGAGAATAACATTGAAGGGATAAATGCACACACATGTGCACTGATCAAATAAACAGAAAAAAAACTGACTGCATTTGCTACATTTGTTAACTGTATTAAGTCAGTCCTGAGGATAATATGAGAGCTTTAAAATGCTTTTGGCAGCCATGACTGTTCCTATACTTGAATAATTCTAATTTGTTGATCACTTCGGGTTCTGAGATGTTTTTAGTTTCTTGTAGCACACCTTGCATAGCAGATTTTAAATATTGCCCTGATAAGAGGACTGTGAAGCTATTCCAAAACCTCCCACAGTGTTTAATGGTGGATTCTGAGGTTTGCTTTGGGATCATTGTCCTGTTGCAGCAGTCAGCCTTCTTTCTGTTTCATGCCTGATCCTTTGACCTTCATATGAAGAGTTTTCTATTTTCCAGTGGAATCCATTATCCTCTCATTCTGTGTACTAATTTCTGCACCATTGGCTGCTACACAATTATATTTCCACCACCATGCCTAACAGTTGCTCAGGGATCTTTTTCATCAATGATGCTTTGTTTTCCCCTCTGAACTGTTTTCTTAATGTTGCTCCCACCTACTTTTGTGGGATTTCTGACAAAAGCGTCCTGCTACTGCAATGTGTGTGCTCCACGCCCCATCTGCTCTCACAATCCCACACACAGCTGCAAACATTCACACCTATTATCCACAAAAAACTGAGTTTCACTTATTTTGTGCCCCTGTCAATCTGAAAAGGAAAAGACATATTTTTACTGGGTAATTTTTATGAAGAATGCATACCTGTTGGTAGTAAGACAGCAAAATTACAATCACATTCATTAGATTCTGTTATTCCACTGCAGTATGTACAGATTTGATCCATTTGTAGTATGTAATTTAAAATGTCCAGAGAGAAGTGCATTATTTTTGAAGGAGAATATATTTAACTGCAGAACAAAGCAGATATAGCTTTAACCCAGAGGTGACTGACCTGTGCCCGTTGACCATCATTGCAGTTTATTTAGGCTCTTTTGGTGCAGGACTATAACTTCGAGATACATCACAAGAAGGGCTCGGAGAACTTGTTTGCAGATGCCCTGTCCAAGATGTGAGTATACCAGACAGCAGTATACCCTGTGTTTTTGTTTGTGTGAACCCAATCCTCCAGTTTGTGTTTTATCGCAGGGAGTGTCACGATCCTGGGCTACTGAACTCCTCCTCCTCTGTTGTTATCTGTATTGTACACAATTGCGTACCTTCGTCCGCCAGCCTCTGTCTGGTCCTGCCTGCCGTCTCTGGAGCTGAAGCTGGATTGGAACAGACCAAACTACAGTCCCATCGTGATGAAAACTGGCCAAGGCCAAAGTATACCCCAGGTTTAACATGCTTCATCTTTACACATAAAGAGTGTACACATACATACCTGTTGACATATGGAGATTAAGCATGTTAAACTCTTAATTGTTAACTTCTTTAGTTGTTTTTTGTTTTTTTTACAGAGAGATATGCTCTGTAAGAAAATTATTATGAAAGAACATGACTAGAATGGTCTTAAGCTAATTGAAACTGAACAGGAGTTCAAATAAAAGGAACAACTGAATTGCATACCAAGATAAAATTATGCTTTAAGGAAATCATAATCAAAGAAGATCAACATTGGCTGTAGTTAATTCCAGCTGTGTTCAAATTAAGATTGGATGGATATGTGTTCCAAAATAAACCATTACATCAGCACAATATCTCATAGTATTTTTTTGCCTAAACTGTTTGATCACATTTCATTGATTTGTGCTTAAGTCATTTGATTGATGTAATCTCATATTACATTGGATGTATTTCAGCATAGAAGACTATTTCCTGGACTAGGCTATTACAGCCCTCAAAGTATAAAGTGACCTAGGCCAAAGTATTCTGGGATATGCTTTGGCCTGGGTATTAATCTGGCCTGTTACACCAGTTGTAATGCACATGAACTTCCAAGTGAAGGTTCTTTTTTGTAGCACCCATTTGCTTTTAGCCCCATCACATTTTTTGTATTACATTACTGTAAACTTTTTTTTTTTCAAACCAGTTTGTTCTACGATTTTGCTACTCCTCAGCTACTCTAGACAGCGGGGTCGTAACATTGACCACCCAAGTTAACACAAAGACCACCAAGTTAAAACCATCCACTCTGTGTTGGAACCCAATCCCAATTCAGTCCCCATATGCAGCCATGGCAGGAGCAACATTTGGATTCAGAAAGAGCTGTTTCAAAAGGCCTTGAGGACACTCACAAACAAAACACACCTCTCCCTTATAACCAAAGAAATGAGCAAAAATAATGCAAACAGATAACACAGTCAGAGAAAAGGAGACAGAGAGAGCGAGTGAGAGAGAGGTAGATCAATGACAAGGTCAGAAACCAGCAAGGAGCCAGCGGACCTGGAGAAGTCCTGGAGAAAAGTAATATTTAACCCGAGGCTAGAGAATAATTTCACTTTCCTTCAAATCAGTTTAAAAAATCTCTTGCTGTCAGAGCTTGGCAGATTTATACAAATTAATGGCCTTTAGTTGAAAATCTCCCAGCGCTTGGGTTATTAATTGTTAAAGTGCATACATTAAACAAAATGAGCAAAAAGTCATTTTCATAAATTATCTCATACTAAAAAAAACTTTGAAATCCCGGTGAAAGGGATTGTTGGCCTGGCTTTTGTATGGGCTCGGTGTGATACATTGAAAAGAAACAACCATAAATATGTACATGCAATGCAGAGAGGATAGAATGGAATAAATGTGAGGGAAAAAAGAAAAGATTAGAAAGAAACAGAGTGTAATCAACGCTTGGCCCAAAACCGATCTTTTCTGGGGGTTTTTTTTGTTTGTTTGTTTGCTTTATTATTTACTGGTTTTTCCTCCAATTCCTTCTCTTTTTTGTATTCTTTGTTTTTCTGCCAGGAAAAGATAAAGCAAACAAGTTAGTTCTGAATCTGTCTCTGCCTGTATGACAGATTTGGGATCATTAATGTATCTTAATGGAGATTTTAATATGGAGGTTTTAATTATGGCCATTGCCAAAGCCAACTAAATATGCTCCAACTGACCAACTGAACAGACTTCATTGGACTTCTTCTGCTTCCTTCACAGAAGTTATACACATTGGCTCAACAGTGCTGCTGGGATCTAACAATCAGTTTATCTGCTGCTGATGTTTTTCTTTTATTATCCAGCCATACCATTCATAAAGATTTATGCTAAAAAAAATGCATTTGAGTTTGGTGTCACCTTATTTTCATCCTTATTTGAACATTATTCTACACACTTAGTAGGAGTAGACCCACAGTTTTGAATTTTGTCCCATCTGTTGCATATACGGGAACAAAATCACCTGTGTGGTGTTGTGATGGATTCACTTTGCTTTCTTGGTGAGAGTTAGATGAGGAGATCTGTCTGATTGGATTCAAGGAAACAAAGATAAACAAAACCCCTCAGAAACAGCTGGCATTTTTGAAGCTCACACTTTAAATCATTAATCATTTTCATTTCCTTCAAAAAAATTTTGACTAACCCCTGATGCCACTGTTCTTGATAAATAGTTTTTGTCTGTGATATTAGTTTGCTCACTCTTGTTTTCTATTTCTGCGTTTGCACCTCTTGTTTTCCCTTTGAAAATGACAATTTAATGATTTACTGAAGCTTCAACATGAATAAACAGACAAAGCAAAGTCCTTTGGATCAGAGAGTGGGCACAGTCTTTTAAGACATATTTAAACGCATTTTAATTTTATGATGGAAAATTCAAGGCAAACATATTATTATATAATTTTGTCATTATTTCATAGTGATTATTACAAATTTTGAATTCAGTCACCATCTGGTGGAATTACGGTAATAGCTTCATACAGCACTTGCACAGTTTTTTATTAAATTTTGCTTGCATTATATTCTTACTTTCGACAAAGACACTTTTTTCACACACACACACACACACACGCACACGCACACACACACACAATGGGCTGAGTGATAGGTACTTGAGGTGTCACTGGTCCTTCTAGGTGGGTGGGAGTGGGGGGCAGAGAGCGAGAAAGAGAAGCAGGGAGAGAGTAGGATGAGATTTTATTTCCTAAATTTGGCCCCTAGGACAAAGGAAAGGCCTGTTTGATATTCATCTATCCACCACTGGCAGACTGGCGAGGGAGCCTGTGAAAATCTATTCACTATGATAATGAACAAATTGTCATACATTGGGCTCTGTCTCCCCTTGACAGTGATAGTTATCAAAGAGAGAGATCGAGGCAAAGGCCAAGTGTGTGTATGTGTGTGTATGTGCCTCCCAGATTGTCGCCGTTCCAGAGCAGTGGCTGTCATTAGAAAGACAAGCCTCCTGGGAGGAAGCTCCTGTCATGTCACAACCTCACACTTAAATGCTGTCATACCTGATTGATACATACAGAACCGCGGTTTGTGTGTGTGTGTGTGTGTGTGCAGTACACACGTTAGAATTAGAAATTAGAAATTGTAGAAGCATTCGCTACGACCTGCGGTAGTGTCAGACTTTATTCGATCATTCTTTTCAAGATCAATTCATCGGATGTGGTTTCTATGAAGGATGGCTGCAACATTTCCCCTTAAGACATGAATTTATTTCTTTATTCTGCCCACAAAGGCAAAAGCCAGTAGTAAGGTAGTGGTTGGCTGTTTTAAAAGGTCAAAGATCATCAGCGCTGAGGTTTATACCAACCAGTGTTAGATGCATGATCTAATCTCACACTCCCTTTTTTCCGAAAATACGACATTCTATGTAAAAACAGGCACCTCATAAACACATTATAAGGTAATAATTTAGGAAGGATTTTTAAATAGGTGAAATGGTTGTGTAAATTTTGGGGCAGCAGTGACTCCACCCAGGCAGCTTTTACACACAGTGCTCTGATGTGACGATAAAAATAGATGTTCAGTGCTTCTCCATAATATCACTCATTGTATGTTCCCATCAGAAGTGTGTCAGCTATTATGCAATTTGCATGCAATTAGCATAGAGATGCCCACAGGGCCTGAGGTCACCACGAGTAAAAAGCCGAACATGTCGGTTGATCGGATCACAGCTCACATTCAACGTGCAGAAGGAATGTATTCACTGGAGGGACTATTTAATTGGACAGGACATACTGTACTTGGTTTCACCTGAGGATGATTTATCTAATTTCCATATAGGTTTCATATGGTCTTGTACAGTTGAGCGTGGGTTTTGTTAACTGGTTACTCTCAAAAATTGGATAGTGTATAAATCATATCACTTATTTGATAGGATAAAAATGAGTCATGAGACAAATGTTTTATTTTTATACTCCTCTTATTCTACTACCTATTGTACCAGTCACTTTCTGTTTCATTGTCAACCCATTTAGTAACATTCTAAAAGCATTGTTGTGAAGTTGTTGTTTTTTTTCTTCTTCCCCAAAGCAGTTTAAAGATACATTTTAAGAAGTTTGCAATCAGCCAAAATAATATTTGGGACTGATGGCTGCTGTAAAGTACTAAACTGCAACCTTATGTAATAAAAAGACAAAAAACAAAACTTAAAATTATGTCTATCTCAGCCAAGTACAGTACAGCAAAATGTTCCTTACATGTGAATGCAAAAGGTAATCTAATAATATACAGTGGAAAGCAAAACTGAACACACCTCATGTGCGATACCAACAAAATGTCAAGTGATTCTAAATTTTATCAACACGCTATTTTTAATAACCATTTCAGTCTTCCTGAGCATGTATGATATCAGTCCTGAACAAACCTGTGGAGAGTTCTGCCACTGTAAACTCCCTGTGCAGGAAAATTTAATTTTTTTACCTCGTAAACATGACTATATGGTATTTTATGTGCTGGAAGACAATCATTTTCACCTTGAAACTGCAATAGACCAATGACAACCTTAAAAACAGGGTCTCAGGGTGGAGCTTTCGGTATCATGAATGACTGAATTGCTCTACTTGCCATTTGGTGCCAGTAGAGTAGTTTTACACTGTTTGAGCAGAGCTGTAGGTGAGCTGGTGTGCTCGACTTGCAGCAGGTGAGGAAAAGGGAATGGAGAAAGAAGTGCTGGCTTCATAGATCTGCATTCTAGAGGAAACAGTAGTGGTAATGGTGATAACTTCATACACAGATATGAGTTTTCTAGTTAAAAAAATTACCAGGGAGGGACTTTAAATATTTGTACGGTATATATTTGTATAGTTAATATGCTCTGTCAATTTGCTCTCTCTTACTGTGTGTTTGTTACAATGTTTTAACAGAAGCTGACAACAGCTGAACAGTTAAAGGAAAAACCAAAAAAACGTGTCATGGTAAGCTATTGGACCATCACAAGCTGCTAGATAAGCTTTGGTGGAACACTACTGGAGGTATGAACACCTTTCTTGCATTTTCATGTGTTTTGACGACGGCGGTGGACAGTGCTGTCCAACGAGTCTATCCAAATTCTCCCATCGGTGTTTACATTGGTTAAAATGTCACAACTGTGAGAGCCATCACATATGATTCACATCATTTTGATACTCATCAAACAACTGGAGCCCCCCCATTCAGGAGTATTGACATCCTGGAAGAGAAGATTCCCATCCCATAAAGGTGATCACTCAGAACAACTTTGCATTGATTTGCAGTCACCCTTCCCTCAAAGGGGACAAGTGGACCCAAACCACTTGCAAAATTGCCACTTGATCCCTTCAGCACAGGCATCATTTAGACAATGCTTCCTTTCCGAATCCCACACTCACACACTTGATGACAACACAGTGAAGGATTAGTCAACTGACCGTGTTGCTATTTTCCACATCGCTGTAGACCGGTGCCTATTGTTTTTGCACCGATAAACTTTCTTATGTGCATTCATCTATGTTATGGGGGTTTTATGTACCACACTCTGCTTTAATATCATCATCTATGTAATTGTTGGTCAATTGTTCTTACTGATAGTCTGATTTTGTCCTCATTTGACATTCTCAAATGTCAAATGAGGTAGAGGTGCAATTGCACTGATGCGCAGCCATCATGATCATCAAATGTGTGCTGTTGACAGTTTCTGACCCTATTTACTAAAGTCTTTCCCATGGATATGAATGCAGATGTCACTTTAATCACTGTTCTAATTGAAACACAAACAAGGTGAGCAGCACAAGGTGACCAAAACTCCTGCCATCTGTGTGTCAACAATGACCTCTTTTCACACGATTACTTTCTACATCACGACACATAAAAATCGTTATGTGTTCCATTGGCATTAAATGTGTTCTCTTTGTGTGTGTGTGTGTGTCCATCCATCATTTAGAATCCTGCAGTGTATCCACTCAACCTTTGTTCTTCATTCTTTGCTAGATCGTTCAGTTCACCAACATGGTACTGATGTGCTGGCCAACTTTTAGCTTAGTTAAGCCCCCTCTTGTTGTTTGACCTGTTCAGTAATCCTCGTGTGTTCCTTGCTCAGGCTTCCTCTGCCACCAAGCCAATCTGTTCCGCTCTCCACCAAACACCACCACCACAACACAAACAGCCAGTCACACTCTCTGCCCTGCCCTGTTCTTCCTGCCCTCCTCTGTCAGCCAACCCACCACCTCCCAGTCATGCTCAACCTCTGGCAGCCACAACTCACCACAAGCTGCCATCAAGCTCTCCCTCCCAGTGATACTCCTGCTTTCCTTACATTATACAATAGATCATGTTAAACTCCTTTCTCTGGCTGTTTCTGAGTCTTGATTTTAGTTCCATTCTCATTCAGTTCTTAACATAATGTTGGTGCTGGATGTAAATGAGATGTACTGTAATTCTTGAAATATTTGGCTGGGGAATCTGTTATATGGAGTAGCCTGTCTGGTATAGAACAAAGAGTGTCAAAATGGCTCCACAAGTAAAAATAGAAATTTCTCTTATTTCGTGTGCTGGACCAGCAAAGCACAAACACTGGATGTAAAAATTAACCCACATGTATATGAGCCCTTGCAGTGTTTGTATGTGTAGGTCACTACTATCCACAGACATTAGAACACTTTGTATTAGATGCCAACCATGATGCCCTTGAAAGTCGAAAGTGATCCTAAGTAGGAATGCTCCAGAGAGCATCTAGTAAATTACCCTAAGGAAATAGTAAAAAACAACAGTAATAAAAGCGGGCCTGTAGGCGGCTCTCAGACTGCTTCATGTGATACTGTACATAAATCATCCTAATGCTTGACTAAATATCTCTGCATATTTATATAGAGAAGTGGGGGTCTAATTTAAACATGAATACAAACATGTAAGATGCATGTATGTAAGTGCTTGCATTTAAATGTGGATGCACATGAGTACTGGTATTTTAGAAACGTTAGTCTCCCACGTTGATGTCTTCAGTCTAGTGCAAACACTTGTCATTTCTGCTGGGGTCAGAAAGGCAGACTCCATATCTGCTCTGCATTTGTTTGCACTGGTAATAATCTTGGCTTCAATGGCATGTCTAAGACGCACAAACTCTTTCTTACACACATACAGACACACACGATCAAGTTTACATTTATCACACTTCCACACCTACCTGCACATGGCTTTGTGTAATCCATTACAGACACATCCTACAGATGCATGCCAAAATGACTGACAAAACCTTGTTACTGTAAGACTATGGAAATTGCATGAATCTAAAACAGACTGTTGGGTTACACTAAAAAATAGATTGTGCAAGAGTGACATGCAACAATCATTCAGTAAAGCCCCACACTTTCTGACAGTCTCTCCTCAAAGCATTCTACTACCTACTTTCTGACCTCTTCAAACTTGGTCTTTTAGTGTTTGATGTTCCAAAAATTTTTTACAAAAGTTGGTAAATTCCCTTAATCCGGACACAGAAAAGATAGTCTGAGAAATCCGAGTGTTGTCAGACAACCAAGAAAAAACTCAGTTTAAACATTCAGGTGACAGTTTTACTTTTCTCTCCCTAATTACTGGTTCCTTCCTGAGTGCTGGTGATGGCTAACATTTTTCAAGTGTTAAAACTCTTAAAGTTGCTTTCATCAGTGCCAGGTCTGACCCCTCATGTCAGTACAAACCTTCATCAACAGTTTTATTTTGCCCAGATCGTTGCAATGTGGTTGGGAATAAGAGTGGAGTGGAGGGGAGGATTGTAACAAAGATCCCTGGCTAGATTCATCATAGGGTCACTGCTCAAACAATGTAACCATCTTCCATGTGTCGTCCACTAGGATATCCCTAGATTCCTGTTTATTTTTCTATTTATTTTGTTCAAACATTGTATCAAACCATAGCTGTCATGAATTTGGAGAACAGTTTAAATAGACATTGTCTAGCCAGTAGTCATGGAGAGGAGGGGATTCCATAACAAGCCCATAAAAACACAAGTCAATGACACGGTTCTTCTCTGATTTGCTGAACAGACGCATGACAAGAGAAACAAACGCTCCCAGCACTCCACTCTACCTGCCTAGCAAGACCCACTGATGGAAAGCAGCGATGGGTAGGTGGGTAAGGGGGGTGCCGTCAGTGATATACATGCCGTGCCCTTAAGGAGATGACGGCCCTTGTCACAAGGCAGAGGGCCCTGCGACATGCTGGGATATAAATCTACACAGGAGATAAAGAAAGTACATGATAAATTAAGCCGGTGCATATAAATTCTTAAGAGCCTCCATTTTAATGCTGGTCATTATTCAACAAATTTTTCTAAGAAATGCCACATGGGCAGGAACAAGTAATTAGGGGGAGAAAAGTGAAACTGTCACCCGTAATGGTTTACTCCGCCGCCTCACCTTATCAGGGAAAGGAGAGAAAGAGGGGAAGAGAGACAGAGGCAGAGAGCTCCATGGGGCCATACTGTAGCTACCAAACTGCCATTAGGCCAATTCTGAAGACTAAGTGTTAAGGAGCTGCAAATCTACCCGCAGTCTCAGTCCTGCATTCGAAGCATTGTTAAAGGGGATGTTGTTTTCCTTACCTCTTCTGCTATCAGTCCCCCTCTCTCCCTTCCTCTTTTTTCCCCTCTCTCAAATCGGCAGAGGCCTCAATAAATCTGTGGTCACGGGGGATATTGTTAGTGTTGGCCAAAGTACTATTAAAATGAAGGGAAATTTATGGATGACACTTTGTAACAATTAATCAGGAAATGTTGATTAATAAAGTTGGTCGGTTATTCTCCTGAAACCGAGGGAGGCTTCGCCACATTGTCAGGCTGATCATTTTATTCATTATTTTTGATTAATGTTCCCAGATACCCTGACTCTAAGAGAAGAGGAAAACAGGAAAAAGTGTGTGTGTGTGTGTGTGTGTGTGTGTGTGTGTGTGTGTGTGTGTGTGTGTGTGTGTGTGTGTGTGTGTGTGTGTGTGTGTGGAGAGAGAGAGGTACTTATCCTCTATGCAAAATCATAAATAGTGAATGAGTGTGTATACGGGTATAACCTTGGCTTTGGCAAAGGGATTTGAGGGGAAGGTGGGTGGGATATGGGAGGAAAGGGGGGAGTGAATGTGCACATTCAGCAAATAAACTGTAAGTGGGGATTAAGGAAACAAAATGGGAGGGGGCAGCGTGATGAACATCACCTCTCTGGACCTGTCCGTCTTTGCTGGACGCCCATGATTAATTAGTTTGTTTAGATACTCAATTAGCCCAGCCATGCAGAGAAAGGCATGGGTGTGTGTGTGTGTGTGTGTGTGTGTGTGTGTGTGTGTGTGTGTGTGTGTGTGTGTGTGTGTGTGTGTGTGTGTGTGTGTGTGTGTGTGTGTGTGTGTGTGTGTGTGTGTGTGAGAGGACGATGAGATGAGGGGTCGAGGGAGGGGGGTTCATGAAACTGGGAGAAAAAAAAGATAAAAAAGACTGCTGGGGGACCGAGAGATGGAAAACCGAGATATGAGAGCAGATCATGGAAAAGTGTGTGTTTCAGACACTTGATGAAGATAATTATCTCCAATGTGCATCTGATGGCGCTGTTAAGATCCTATGTCAGAGGTTCTCAAACTTGTGTACACTAAGGATGATCATACTACTGCATTGCCTTGTCTGCTGTGGCACAAACAGAAAAAAAGAACCATCACCTCGCTGCATTCCCACAGTCTATGCCAAGTTCAATGTAACTTCATTGATCCTCTTCTTATGTTAATTTAGGTTCGCCATTCTTTATCAGCTTACCAGTGTACAATAATTTTTAGCTAGGTCTAAAATTGAAGTCAAAGTTGTTTCAAATTAATGGGAATAAAGAAAACGCATGTCCCATCAAGACGTAAGCCATGATTTTGCAATTTACAATAGGCCTGCAACTTATGGTGCCAGACAATTTCCATCCACTCTTGAGTTTCTGTGTCCAGAAAAAAAATTCAGGTTTGAGATTTGGAATGGCAAATAGTGAAGTTCGCTGTTTTGCAATTCTGCCTCCCATTCATTCATTCATTCCTTCATTCGTTTGTTTGTTTGTTTGTTCGTTCGTTCGTTTGGTCTGGTCAGTTGTTCGTTCGTTCGTCCGTTCATTCACAGTCAGGTCTTTCTTTCTCTTGATTCCCAAAGGGGAAAAAAACAGATCAAAATATGTAAAGTAATCCAAAATGTCCATAATGTGCAGTGAAGAGTCATCTTGGTTGTCTGAAACGTAGCTCTCAGCTGTAGTGGTGCTTCTGAGGGGCTGAACAAAATCTGTCGGGTTAATTTGAAGAACAAAAGGCCGGAGAGCGTCTTCTGAGCATTACTTTATCAACAACAGTGGAGAAACTGCACGTGCCACCCCTTTTAATAATAAATACTGATTTGTTTAAATGTCCGTTGAAATTCTACCTTTCTTGCAATAAGTTAAAGAAGGGGCTATGTTTTAAATGATGAAGG
This sequence comes from Acanthochromis polyacanthus, assembly GCF_021347895.1. NCBI lineage: Eukaryota > Metazoa > Chordata > Actinopteri > Pomacentridae > Acanthochromis > Acanthochromis polyacanthus. The sequence continues at coordinate 26,183,586 of NC_067114.1, read as the reverse complement.
ACATCATCTCCACTTTCATTATACTGGTGATGTACAAGGATTTTTCAAAGTTGCTGCAGTCCATGGAAACTAAGGAGGAGAGTACCAATATTTCTGGAGAATCAACTTGACAACAATGCAAGTGAAAATAACCAAAAGGAAATCATTAATAATTGATGTAGTATATGTTTGGGATTCATCTTTAATCGAGATCAAGATTGTTTCTCAAAATGTGTTACATTTTTGAAGACAATATATATTTGATTCATGTCTATGTTTCTTTGAATTTGGGGGAGACAGACATCCATGTGTGAACTCACATGCTGTACATGCATGCATGTGCTTAAGTTTCAGCTGAAATCATTTTCTTAAGACTTTCTATTTTAAAATGAAAACATATATGACATGGCCATTTATACACACTGGTCAGATAGGTGTTTCTGTAAACACGAAGCAGGAGATTGGTTGTATCGTTGCAGAAAACACTGCTGAGGAAGAAAATAATGGCAAGTAAGTCCAGAGAGAGCACAGGTATGTTGAATTAATAGCTGCTAGTTAGGGTAGATATCTCTGTTTTCTTCTGGAAAACAGTCTCATGATAGGATAAATGACACGTAGTGACAGTTTGGACCAATCAGAAAGAGGACATAGGAGTCAGCATCATTGTTTCCAAAAGTCTCAGTTTCTGCCCATCCAGACTTAACACAGCCCCACAGTTTACAAAATAAAATAAAGTCAGCAGCAGTTCAGATCCATGCATTTTAGTGGTCCTAAAACAGTTAAGTAGTGTGGACACTCGGCATAAAAGCAGCTGCAGTTATGTGTTTAAATGCTAAAGTATTAGTGTGGATGTAGCACAGCACTGATAATGATATTTATTTCGATTAGAGCCATAAAAGTCAAAGCGAAATCTGTTCATATAATTTGAAACTTATCCCTACGTGTCTCCTCCCCTATTAAACTGATTGTATTATGGTGTATCATAAAAAGCTAAAACTGATCCATTTTTATCAAATAGTCTAAGTGCACACAGTTATATCCACACACGGTGTCAAGTATGTGTTCAGTCAGGAGCAGTGTGGTGCCGAGAAGCCCTCTTTTCACTTTGTCACATCAGATTTGCTAAAACATCTGTGAAAACACAACTGTTCTCCCTGACTGTCTCTTCTCCTTTGTTCTCTGCTCTGCTCCCCTCCCATCCACTCTCTGCAAGCTGGGACAAATGGCTGCTCTGGGACAGTGTGTGCACGTGTGCGAGTGTGTGTGTTTGTGTAGGGTGTTGTCTCATTGTGTTATGTGTGATAAACTGCTGTGACAGCAGAAATGTTTGTGTGACAAGCACTCCGCGGTTGGAGTCCATTAGCTGCCTCTTTTGAGTCTCCTTGGCGGGTTATCACTCTGACACACACGCACAAATACACACCCACAAATACGTGCATATACTTAAACACTCACATGCACACATATACAGTGCACAAACAAGACAGCTTGCTACTAGTCTTGATACTTGTGTCCTAGCAACATGTGTCTCAGGGCATCATTCTTGTGTGTGTCTGAGTCTGTGTGTGTACATACATATTCAAGGTCTTTCATGTCAGAAAGAAGAAACTGTTAGACTAGTTGGACTTGAGCCTGATTAGTGAAATAGGTTTAATATATATCACTAACAAATGAATAAATAGAATTAGATGTTCTAGTGGTATTTGACATACAAAGGTTGCATTAAAAATAACTCTCACAAGTGACATTTCTAGTGCATGAAAAACACACTCAGACAAACCGTAGCTGTTAACACAATCTGGTATTATAAAAATGTTATGTACTTGTAGTGAACCGTAATAGATTTTCAAATACTGTTATCATAATATGCCGTGGACCGGAAGCCTGTGTGTGAATCCAGTTTCCTTTAAGGGGTTTGGATAGTTCATTAGTTAACCATTTCCCATGAAATTGCTGACGTTACCACAACAGTCTGACCATGTCCAAAAGAATTCCTTATTTGCTCCCAAGCACATGGACACATAGTTATTTTCCATTTAATTTGACTGCCCAAAAAGTTGCCATGACATTTATGTACCACATAAATTGCACTCAAAAATTCTACAATGGCTACAGATGCAGTTCCTCTAACCATTAAATTCCGTCTTTGAGGCCAACGAGGGATCTCTAATGCATGCCCCGCTAAAAAAAAAAAATCCAGATTACCATAATATGTGATATTAAAATTGTCATACCAATTGCAACAACAGACTGCCCGTTATAACATGATCGTTTGAGTGTTCATTGTATAGAAAATAGTGAATGAGTCAACAATGATGGGATTTCAGTTCCAGCACCAATGTTAAAATAGCAGTGACAAGTTGCTGATGTGTCTTTCATGTCCTCCCTTGGTGGAAGAACAGCACAATATGCCTCCTCTTCTGAGACCCGCTGATTCCCTCCTCTGTGGCTCCACATTCGTTGGTGAAAATCGCTTCATTCCCGGAGTCCAAATTCCCCTTGGACCAATGCTGCGCTTGTATCGCCGTTGTCTGGCGTTTAGCCCGGTCTCACATTCCAAATGGGCCTAACCTTGAGGGACTTGTTTGACCCCCTCCCACTATCCCCCGCCTCCACCACCTTCACCCCACCACCCCCAGTGCGTGTGCCCATGTGCACAAACGCAAACAGATACACACTTCCCCAAAACCAAGTGGATTGAATAATTGATGCCTATCCTTCTGATGCATTTGTTAAGCTACACGAGTCAGATTGGGACTGACAGTATGTGTGGCTCTGCTGGTCTCTGTGTGTTTATGTGTCATATTGAGTATGTCTTCCAAAATTCCACCCCCACCCCCTCAACTCCATCATCACAGAAAACATGTACTGTCCCCTCTGACATTCATCATAAACACCATATGTTGTCTTTCCCCCCGTTTTTTCCTCCCTCTTTTTCCTCTATCTCTGTCTCCCTTGTTTCATTCTCCCAGAGACCCAGAACTGACAAACACACAAACTATTTCTGATGTGAAACTGTGGACCAGACAAGCTTTTAGACCTCTTGCACTGACAGTTGAGGGAATAGACTGTGGACGGCTGTTGGGGGGGCATGCAAGTTTAAACAGACAATAAAAGGGGGGGAGAATAGTTTGTTTTTCAGAAAGAAGGAGAGAGATGTTGACAGATGAAACAGGGAAAAAAGGCAGAGAGGAGCTGGAGAAGCACTAAATTCACTTTGTGTATTTCCAAGTCAAATGTCTCGACTATTTTGCCTCTGTGGTGGCATAACTGTGTTTGTGGCATGGCACAATGTCTTTTGTCTCTTGTCTGAGGGGGAAGGCTGTCATAACAAAAAGGGATAGCAGCCTTTAAAAAACAAGGGCATTGCAGCAATTTACTGAAAATTTGGTTTCACCCTTGAAACGCAGATTTATCATACAAATAAAACTTTTATTTACATTCATTCCACATTATTGTCTAGTTAGCCTGCAAGTGCAGCAATTATATTTCATCCGTAGTGGTTTCAGTTGCTGTTAGGTGGTAAAAAAAATGGAGAAAATACCATTGCTCCATCCCAGCAAGCAGCTGGCGAAAATGACAACAGAAAGACAACAAGAGAAGAAGGCAATAACAAACATTCATCAAAACTACAGATAGGATGAGGCTATTCATTTTAGAGGCAGGGAAGAGAAATATCATCAATATTTGACATTGTTTTATGGAGAAGCCACTTGATTTCGTCCCAGGTCCTGTGCGGGTGACCAGCAGCGATCAATTACCATTGACAAGATTTGTGTACTTGGAAGGCCTTCGCACTTTGTTTCGCTCTGCCCTGCCTCTGTGAAGTTGCCTCCTCAGAGATCACAAACCAAGTCCTTAGTGAGTGCTCCATCTTCCCTTTGACTGCTTGGCATTGTTACTCTGCCAGTGTAAAGGCAATATTGGACTAATTATGTGGTGTGGTAATTCAAAGTGGTGGCAAACCTGCTAGAGTCCTGCGTTCAGCAAGCATTGTGAAGCTGAACAGATTGATATTGAATTTTACTACACATTTCAAATCATTTGAAAATTGTGTGCTGAAGTAAAAGTCTAAGTCGACCTTTTATTACCTTTATTTTGATATATTGGATCCTATCTTGTGTAGGTGGTTGTCAGTATTTGTCATGGTGAACAACAATAAAAATGGCAATGGCATAATTGCCATTAGGGAAGGGTGCAGTCTTAAAATTAATTTAATAACAAGAGATTTCTTTTAAACATTCACTACAAATTTTAATATTGTTTTCTACAGTGTCTCTGCATGGAAAATGGAGTTTAATCCAGGTAAGAGAAAGATTATGAATTTGGTAAGTAAACCTTGGTTGATGTTAGGCATACTAAACACTTAAGGAAGGATTATGGTGAAATGAAAAATAACAATATTGTTAGAAGCATTACATTCCAAAAACTACACTTTTGCATTGGCATTGAAAAAATTAACATAAACCACAAGGTGTCTAATCAATACATAGTGTCACAGACATAATACTAGTCATGGAATAGCAAGATTTGACCATGATTTAAATCAGCTGCTAAAAAAGTTTCTCTTGTCATATACTGTAATAGTAATATTACTAACTTTATTTTTTTCAGTTTTTCTCATCACCTCTGGGTAATGCAGTATTAGTGTGGCATTGGTTTAGCATCCTTGAAATACCAAATGAATTAGGCTTCTGTCAGGCCAGTTAATGTCTGATAAGTTTTCACCGTCATGTATACTAATGCAACACCTATGACCTACATTAGCTAATCAAGGTAATGATTTTCATCCATGAAAGCTTAAGTGCTTGTTTTCAGTCAGCTTGAAATAAAACATCTATATGCATGAGTCCTGTGTGACTGCTGTTGTAACAGACTCAAGTCTAGCTGTTCACAATGTGTATGGGTCACCTAGGTATTGCTGATGAACCGAAATGCCATTTCCTTCTTGATTGAATGCTTGTGCTTATTTAGTCATTCACCCTTGATAAAACTTCTGAAAAGTGAGTGCTGTATTCGACCGCACAGATGCAGAATATTAATGCTGACATCTTGGTGAAGGATTTAGCCAGTTATTGTACAGCCAGCTTAAACGCACAATGAAAGAGAAACAACATCTTGGGGTGACTGGTACTCTGGTTATAAAGTGTGTTTATCATATACAGAATATTGTGTGAGCATAGTTCTTGAGATGTTGTAGATAGCAGTCAAAGGGTGCTCCACATAAGGTGCTGCCTTTAGGTTTAGTCTAGTGCTGTCAAACATTTAAAATTTTTAATCAGATTAATCACAGGGTTGCTGTGGATAATCATGATCAAACATTCATTTTTAATATATATTAATCACATTTCTCATTTCCATCCATCCATTCTCTATACACTGCTTTATCCTCACTGGGGTCGCGGGGGGTACTGGAGCCTATCCCAGCTGACTCGGGCGAAGGCAGGGGACACCCTGGACAGGTCGCCAGTCTGTCGCAGGTCTACATATACAGACAAACAATCACACTCACATTCACACCTACAGGCAATTTAGAGGGATCAATTAACCTCAGCATAGGCTATAGCACCCCCCCGCGACCCTAGTGAGGATAAAGCGGTGTATAGAGAATGGATGGATGGAATTAACCTCAGCATATTTTTGGACTATGGGAGGAAGCCGGAGTACCCGGAGAAAACCCACACATGCACAGGGAGAACATGCAAACTCCATGCAGAAAGATCCCAGGCTCAGGCCAGGACTCGAACCAGGGATCTTCTTGCTGCAAGGCGAAAGTGCTAACCACTACGTCACTGTGCAGCCTATCTATATATAGATACATAAAATTCACATTTCTCAGACAGCCAGCGTGCTGTTTAGCGTCTTCCATGTGGACTTGCTTGGTTCTGGCTTTACCGGATCAACTGCCCATTTGCTCATGTGATGGTAAGTCTACTTGGACAAACTGTCCGGAAAGCGTTGTCGTTGAGATGTTGCAGGGATTTTGAGTCATTTTGCACTGCAGATGGGTTAACTGCATTACAATTTTTAATCAGATTAATCATGATGATGGATAAATCTGCATTAACACATTAATTTTGACAGCCCTAGTTTATTCTTTACATCCTAGTACAATCTGACTATAACAACAATATAAACACACACATCATACAAGTAGTATGTTTTTTTCTAACATAGATAAACAGTTAAAATGTTATTCCTCTACCAAGGAATGGCAGACTTATGTGACAGCTGCCATTGGTTTGTCTGTCTGTCTGTTAGTTAGCCACACTACTCAAAAACGGACAAACAGATTTGGATGAAATTTTCAGGGACACTCAGAAATGATACAAGGAACAACTGATTAAATTATGTTTCCCAGGTCCATCAATTCTCGCCCACTACATTTTTAAGTCACACGCTTTGGTATCCATGCATAACGTACACATGCATAACACATGCTTGTGCTCAGCGCAAGGTCATTTTGTTTGCAGTTACATGTATATTAAATAGCCACATTTTATGATGCCATGATTACTGCCACAATTTTTTGTTCAAGATTTCAGCCATCGGAAATGATATGACTGATTAGTCTTGGCAGAGCACAGCGCTCTCTGAATGCTTTTCTTGTTTCTATTGTTTTTGTAAGAAACAATTAAATTCAGGCAGTTGTGCACAAAAAAAACTTGTTCAGCTGTTCAGAGGGGTGACCACCGAGTTATTCCAAACCCTAATCAAGTGTGGCTTTAAAGGACAATGATCAGAGTGTAATGAGGATAAAGCGGTGTATAGAGAATGGATGGATGGATGATCAGAGTGTGTGACCAGCACGCAGACATTTCTTTGACCAGCAACTATAAAAGATCACTTTAAAATGCAACTTTATTCAAGTGACACAATAGAAAAATGTGCTGCTGGCATCCTGGATGCTGGCATTTCAGCTAGGACTGTAGCCAGACACTTAAATGTCCACAACTGCACTACTTGTATTTGTCGTCTAAAAAATCATCTCAGACAACATGGTACAGAAGACAATCTGCCACATGGCCACATACCATGTGTCGCCATCCAAGCCCAGGATCATCACATCCAGCTTTTCCATCTGTGAAATCTTTTGCAATGAGTTCCAGAGACTGCTAATGTTGTTGTTTTCGGTGTGAACAACCAGAGAATATCTCCTCTTACTGTGAGGAACTGCCTGAGGAATGGCGGTTTGGCCATCTTGTCCCCCAAACCAAAGCAGTGATCAAATAGCAGAACAGTGTCCTGATCAAATCCAGTGTGCAACCACTCATGTTCACTGGACACTAGCAAGCTGGTCTTTTTTACTGACAAATCTTGTTTTTGTTACTCAGAGCAGACAGCAGATGCCACATTTCAGTTGGACAGGGTAGCACTATGCAACTGTAAGCACCATACAGAGAATAGCCCATAGAGGCAGAGACAATCTCAATGCCCAATGATGTTGAGGTGAAAATCTCCCACCCATGGTTATCCTGCTTGTTTGCTGCCATTATTTCATGTTTCAACAAGTCAATGACATCCCCATGTCTCCAGAATATGCACTGTCCTTCTAGCAGGTGAAAATGAATACTTTCCAGAAGTACTGCCTGTCAAACACTTGTGTTGTGGTCTGCATTGACATGTCTGATGGTGTGATTCTGTCCCTTAATATGTTTGCCAACTTCACCAAGTACTTCAGGAAGAGTGAGACAACATTACCCAAGCTAGCACCAACAACTTCATTGACTCTTTGCATTGCAAATGTGTTACATTACTGACTTGAGATTTTTGGTCTATGACGCCACTCTCCATCTGCCTAATGTCATTTCCAATATAGTGTGTCCTTTGTTGTTTTGATGATAAGTTGTGCAGGAACAACAAGTACCGATAACTACATGCTGAAAGAAAATGGATAGAATTTAATCAGCTATCACATGCTACATTTATATTTTTGTTAAGTACGCTTTGGTAGCTTCACTTTCTAAGATCTAAAATCTAATCAGATGACCTCCTTCATCGGAACACATGTAGTTTAAATGTGTTCCATGTATTGCTCTCCACTTTCATTTTCTTTGTGATAAACCTGCAACACAAGTAACGACGTAATTAAAGGTTTGTACGCGCATCACTACTTAGTAACCTACTCAAGAAATCTTCTTTATGAAATGCCTTGATAAACAAAGGCAAATGCTGCACAAACCGACATCAGAGAAGAGCCTGCAGTTGCTTTGTACTTTATGGATTATGCTGCACTTAAAGCTCACACATGAATGTTGACTAAGACCAACAGCAATACCAGACATATAGAGAATATTTTGCATAGCTACATAACTCACTCATAATGGCTGCATGAATGGCTGGTCACTTTAGACTGTTGAGGTTGTAGTGTAGTAATATAGCGTGGGTAACACTGGCCCCTCCGAGTGCTGCAGCGCTAGCAGGTGATTTGTAGCTCAGGGAGACTAATGAAGTGGTCGCTCTGCCACCCTGCTTCTTTTGCAAGATCAATTCGGTATCAGGGCGCGTACGGCGGCCGCGCTTTATGAATGATGGAAACCTCCTTAGGCCATCCATATACCTGAATCCCCAGCATCACTATGCACCCCCTCTCCCTCCCCTCCTCAGTCCCCCATGCTCCAGGAGGCAGGGATTCAGCAATCTTTCTTGTTTGGAGAAAAATACATTACCATCGGCCTCCTCAGCTCTCCGGCCTTTGCCCAGCACACAAGCACACATAGAAACTGCATACACTCCTACATAGCTGGACTTAATGGCTGCTGCAAAAAAATAGTTAAAGGTAGTGTGTTTTGTGCAGATCTACACGCACACTCCCCTTGCCTGTGTGTGTGTGTGTGTTTCACCTTTTTTCTACCACCAAACCAACTGCCAGAGCTGTCATCATTAACGCAAATGACTTGATTGACTTGATGCAAGGCTTTCTGCCACACTTTGGCCATGATGACATCCTCTATTACAGAAAAGGTGTTCAAGAGGCCGGGGAAAAGAGGAGCTTTTAAACTGTTAATGCATAATGCGATAGATGTTTTAGTCAGAGGATGATAATGAAAATGAGCTAAAGCGGCGAACAAGGGAGCCAGTCGCTCTCTCCCTCACTGGCCTTTGATCCCATCCAGTCTGGCTTTTAAAGCATCTGCTTCTGTAATGAGGAAGAGTTTACCATAGCTGATGCAGATTCAGGAAATGAATTCAAAAGTTAATGGTGTATTTGTCCTGATGATTAAGAGCCGTGTCTCGTTTTTTATGACATTGCTGATCCGTGCTATAAAACAGTTTGTATGGAAAGAAAAAAATGTATTTATCATAAGTTATAACAATTATCCTAAAATGCCCAGGGGGTAATTATTCCTGTTTTTTGTGGGTATATTCAGTGACTTTAATGTGACGGTATAAGCGAAGCCTTCTTTTACAGCATGTGTCAATAAGAAAAAGCTGCCAGGGGTGTTTTCCTATTCTGAGATTACAGTGCAGCTCATCTAAGGGCGTCTGTGGCATTGGCGGTTCATCATATAGAAAGGTGTCATGAACCCAGGCCTCCAACTGAGAGGTTGAAAGGGAAAAGTAAAATGACAATGTCAGACTTTTCTGGAAGCCATGAAATTTAAAGGCCTCCCCTTCCACTTTTCACTTAGATTAAAATATGAAGAAAAAAGGCATGGATAGAGGGAGAGAAACTGAGACAACAGAGTGTGAGTAGGACTCAGAGGAGGCATCAAGGAGGCAGTGAGAGGACAGTGAAAAGGGAGCTTGAAGTCTTCACTGTTAATCTTAACTTTTGAGATTGATTGGTTCAAGTTCCCTGTAAATCAGCACCTGCATGGCAGTCGTCTTCTTTTATAATAATCTGGGTGTCAGCAGTGAAAAGGCAGAACAAAATAGGTGGCAGTGAGGGAAGGCAGAGTATAGTCATCCAATTGATGCTGATAGCTTCCCTCCCTCCTTCAGCATCTCTCACCTTCCCTTCATCCTTCTTGTCCCGGCTGAGAGGAGAAGATGAGCAGAAAGAGTGTTTAATGCTTCCTCTGATGCTACAACAGAATGAACTGGGCTTCCAGCATATGAACTAAGAAATGAGCTGCACTTGGTGCTGTAGTTTAGAATAATTTATTGTTGGGTGAAACTAGATTTCTTGCTTTGTCAATAAGAGAACTGGTATGAGTGTCAGATACACACCCATACACTTTGATTAATCTAAGGTAGTTTTATGCAAGTAGAAACGACACACAGAAATACCAATTTCAGGTCTGATAGATGGACTCACTTCTGATTTAGGGCTACAACTAACAAATATTCCCTTCATGAATTATCTTGACTATTTTTTTTAAATATTTGTCAACGATTTAGCCTATAAAATGTGTGCCCACAACCTTTCAAGGTGACATAAAATTCCTGTTGTTACTGAAGTTTCTTACATTGAAGAAGCTGTACTACAATAGTGAATTAGGTCAGTCAGAAATATTAACAAACAGGGAGTTTCTTCTCACGTGGCAAATTTTAATCCAGTATTTACTTCGTTTTCTCTCTGCTTTGTCCTCTACAACTGCTAAAATTCAGGGGTTTTTGTTGCTAAATGTTTCACTGAGGTTGCCATCTTGTCGCTAAAAATGTTAGCTGGATACTTCATCCTCTGAATAGAAATGAGCTAAACCAAAAAAAAAAAAAAAAAATGAAACCAATAGGCTGAAAGACACAAAATGGATTTATAGTGCTTAGCCTAACTAGTGAGTTGGGTGAAAATTCTGTGTGTGTGGCAATATGAGTGACACATATCACACATTTTAACTAAGGTTATTTAATCCCTGCTCAGGGCGGCTTCAGCTATTGTTTTGCTGCCTAGATATAATTTAAAGACCTATGACATGATAACCTTGCTCACACCAGAGCACAAGTGTTCATATTTTGCTCCTACATGCAAAAATGTTATGACAAAGTTCCAACATTTAGCATAAATGTTGCTTCAAAACTTTGCCAGCTTTGACGAACTGACACATGGAAACATGTCTTTCTCCACATGTATGCAATTTTTCCCCCCCAGTTTGGTTCCAAATTTCGCTTGATCATTACTTTACATCATAAACATAAATCCTTTACAGTACTTTACACTCAGATATTTCATTTTCATGACATTCTTGTATGAAGCTGTCTTTAGTCAGAAACAGATCCAGCAACAATATGGAAGCCAAATTGAGCAACACTGTAATGAGCCAACCACCGACACACACATTTTCTTTCCCTGCCACGCACACACACACACATACACACACACACACACAAACTACACTGCAACATACACATGTACCACAGCTGTCTGTATCACCAACACATGTGACGTGCATACACACATCTATACACTTTGCGCCAGAGCAACAGAGGATAAGATTGACCGAGAGATACAGTATCTGTGCAGCAGTTGCAGCAGCGGCGACAGCACTGAAGCCCTCTCCTTGTTTCCCCTGAGTGTTCTACATTTATTTTTCCTTTATATATTATTCAAGTTCAAGTAATTAATTCAGGATATCAAATCAAGATGTAGGAAATCAATCAAGAGCCTTTTTCAATCTGCCTTTCATTATGCAGAACCCCCGGTCCTGGCTGAGCCTGTAGCGGAGCTGGCCTGGACTTCTATAAAGACAGACTGAAACACTTACGTGGCATCCCGTCTGCTGGAGAAGATGACTGCTTTGCTTCGCAAGGCCATGCTGAAGTACTTAAGCTGCATCCGATTGGGTGGTTGGAATTATTTTTGTTTAGTACTGATATAAAAATGAACCACATGGCAGGCTGGGATCTAATGGTCCAGTCTGATAATGACATTATTCACCATTTGTACATACCTCTGGAAATCCTGTACTTTTTCCATGTTTCCAAAGCAAAGTTTAGGATATTGTGTTCTGCTGAATGGTTAAGTGTAAGAGAGAATACCCTAAAAAAGCCTTCTGAGGAAACTTTCTGCCTTTGATCTGACTCTTTTTTTCTTATTTCACAGCCAGGACAAATAAATGCAGTGTATTAAGCACAACCTATTTGAATGCACTCTAACTAAAAAAAGGATTCAATGCATTTGTGCAAGATGAAGCAGCTTTCAGCCCGAGCTGAGATTAAGAACAGATGTTATTGGTAGAAACAATCCCGAGACACCAGACATGTATACGTATTATTGTTCACTTTATGCCCTTTCTTCTTCCCCTGTCTGCAGTTACCCTGGCCACCGACTTTGCCCACTCTGTTCCCGCTCCGCTCTGAGAATCAATAACCCTGGTCAAATGACACAGAGGGGCTAGATTCATCTCATCCGCTTTTAGGCAGATACTCTCCCATCTTGCGGCAGACACAATAATGTTGTGGTAAAAATGTCAGTCAAAGAGCAGTGAATGTGAGGGAGGAGGGTTGTGGACAGGTAATGAGTTGTGTGTGTGTGTGTGTGTGTGTGTGTGTGTGTGTGTGTGTGTGTGTGTGTGTGTGTGTGTGTGTGTGTGTGTGTGTGTGTGTGTGTGTGTGTGTGTGTGTGTGTGTGTGTGTGTGTGTGTGTGCGGTTGTGCAGTGCTGGAAGTTGGAGGGGGTAATTTATTGAAGGAAATGTATCTATATTCTCACAGAGCCACTGTGAAGCCGAGATCTCCATCGCAGTGATAATTTGCGGTTGTTAAAGTGACACAGTGTTGGTAGGCCGTTCGAGGCGAGGAATGTGGGGGCCAGACCTGACAATTAGAGCTCTGTATATCACACACACTCTCAAAGGAGGGATGGAAGAGAGAGGGGCAGGAGAGGTCAAAACACACACACACACACACATACGCACAGATGAACACTCAGGAACACGTTTAAACACACACTTCCAAAGGCAGGCACGCAAGGTGGTGGACACACTGTAAATACAAGCATTCACATGCTTTAAAGTGTGAGGTCAGAACATACTGTGCCGTACACGCATGCAGATGCATGCACCAAGCAGATAACATGTGGCTCTCATTTGCAAAAAAACAGAGGCAGCAAAATACTTCTCAGGTAAGTGCATATTAGAAGTTAATTTCTTCTCCCTGCTCAATTCTAAATTGTGACAAAATGTGAGTGATAACAAAAAAAGGCTTCACACAGACATTTGTGCATTTATAACAGGCTCATCAATGATGTTTTACATCATTAACCATCACTTTGTCTGACACTGCCACACTGTAATATGATATAATTGGACAACAGAGAGACAAATGCATTGTACAGTATGTAATAAAGAATTCAAGATTGCCATGCATGTAAAAATCTATTTCACTTCCCAGTACAGTCACAAAAACATGCACATGTTTAATACACTTGCTTTATTTTCCTACTGAGTCTTTTGGGTGCATCACCAGACAACCCCGGCAGAGGTGGCAAAAAAACAGGAGTCAATATGTGTCTGCGATATGAAGGCGAATAATTGTTGTAATTAATGACCTGTGGGTATTAACCAGAACCATCTGATTGACCTGCGAGGCTAATTCTGCGACTGAATCTGCAATCGGGAGCATCATTCACATTCTCAAAACAGCGCATTAAAAGACTCTGTAGTTTCTGTTGTTGCATGTTTTATGTGTAATATGTGTCTCTCTCTGTGTGTGTGTGTAACTGTTTATCTGGTGTGGCACTGCAGTTCGCCGCAAATTCAGAGTCTGTCGGTGTGTTTTCCACTCACGTCTGGCCCCTGCTCTTCTGTGACACACACACACCTGTCCAAAGAGTCTGAACTTATTCTGTGTAAGAGAGCCGGAGCCATTAGCTTCTTGTGACCTTTACCACGCTTACCCTGTCGTCACATTCACATTCTGCCTCCACAGTGTGTGTGTGTGAAAATGTAAGTGAAGGTGTGTGTTTGACTTTATAATGAAAAATAAAATAAATAAAATTCCAGAAATCCATGCGCAAAATGGTAAATCTAAAAACACAACCACAAACAGATGTGCGTGTGTAGGTATCTAGTGAATGCGCACAGATAGTTGAACACAAACATACATGCAGGCATGTATTTGCAATGGATTTTCCTTTTCTTTTATTTGCTGTAATTGGAAAATAATTCAGGCAATGTCAGGCGGAATCGATAAAGAATTAATGAAAAGAGAGAGGGAGTCATTAAAGGCAATAAAAAGGGAGAGGTTATGATGAAGATGGCATCATGGAGAGACACAGAGGAGACAGACACTGCTGCTGCTGCTGCTGCTGCTGCTGTGTGTGTGAGAGACAAAGAGGAAGTATGTGGTAAGATGAGCTCCATGTCGCAGAACAGTTTGCAATATTTTCAACGGTTGCTGTAAAAAGTGATGAAAGCTAAATTTACGTTCAAATTGATTTTATTTAGTTTGCTTCATAAAATGTCAAAAAAGAAAATAGAGCTTCACAATGAAACAGAGTGAAATAAGTTCATGTTTTCTTTTTTATTAAAGGATTTACAGTCTGACTTGATAGCAATACATTGCACTTTTTGGAATATTACAGTGTCAGAATTTCAATAGTGCAGCTATTAATTATTAGAATGTACATATGAGACTTTTTTATCATTACATCTTTCAAGTAAAAGACCATCCTATTCTACCATTTCAACACTATGGCCAGTGTCACAGTCAATCATTCAAAAGGGTAATTATATGACAGTGCTACGCTAAAATACCTGCAGTCCCTTAATAGGATCTGAGCCATCGAGATCCAACCTTAAGCTTCTTCCCGGCCCCTACCACTCATCTGAGTGCCATAAAGCTGCCAGAGGAAACAATACTGCCTCTCTCCTCACCGCTGAGGTTAATGGCAAATGGGGCTATGGCTGGCGGTGATATTGTTGGATAAATGATTATTGATTAGGTAAAGGTTGAGCTAATCATTAGGCTTCATCCATTTTACGGACTCTCTCCGTGACCTTTCTGCCTGGCCCTCTTGGATCACCAGGATTTCTCCATACGATGATTTGATCGCAGATGGGCACAGGGGAGGAGAGGGAAAGTGGGAGGAGGAGGAGATCGAGGAAAGAAGAAAGAGAAAGAAGAAGCCCGGTGAGAGGGAGCTATGAAGGAGCAATGGAAGACATGAGTGTGCTGATATGGATGATGAAGTCACCGAAGTGCTCCACCTGTCCACCAAATGTGCAGCATTTGCAGCATGCAATTACATTCAATTTAAAAAGTGTATCTATATATACACGTACATATAATGTAAATAACGCATAACTGAACACAGACATGTGTTGCATCCACTGCACACTAAATCACACCAGGTTGATGCAGCGAGTCACTTTAGGAAGGCAGGTTGCAAGCGAAGATGAAAGCCAATTTTATAGGTCAAAACATTAGAAAAATTGGACAAAGTTCCTTTATATTGTGTTGATGCAGTTATTATGGCTTTGATTTTATATATTCAGATATGAGGTTAAGGGTTTGAAAAGGTGCTGCTACTATGCAAGTTCATGATTATATATCGAGATGGACACTGAAATAATATTGACAAGAAACAGTTTTATGTTCTTCAAATATATATTTGTTTAACCTACGAATTTGGAGATAGGTATCCATACCAATTGGCCTAGAAATGTCAGGGCAAAAAAGAATCAACATTTAACATTAATTAATTCACGTTTTTGTCTTATTATTAAGTTTAGTTAAACCTAAAACCATTCTATCTATCACACGGGCATATTTGCATTCCACGGTTGCTTAAAACGTGTTAAAAACAATATGTGACAGAAAAAACTCCCGTGTCCACAGTCTTATGTATCACCACTGAAAGCCCCACAGCAATCAAACTGTAATGCATACATCTGTAAATCCAAGTGTAAATTCCAATTCAAATAAATCATTTAATCTGCCCCTGCAGCTTTTCAATAGTCGCAGTGTTTTGTATTGAGCTGAGTGTAGAAGCTAAACACTGGATAGGCAGAGTGAAAACACCCAATGTGAAACATCCGCTCTGAAACCTTGACATGGTGACAAGGAAATGCCTTGCTCCTAACAGCTCTATTTATTGAATTGTAGCAAATATTCCTGGCAGCGGGACTTTAACCAAACCCAGACTGGAGCTCACATCTGCACCCAATCACAGCAGAAAACCCCTCTGTTCCTTCTCCATTTCATTTATTCACAAAGCCCGGCACTTGGAAACATAATGTTTATTTGAAGTAATACTTTACTCTGAACTACTGGATGGCAATACGTTAGCATTTTCATTGTAGCATGCAGAATTTGTTCTGGAGAATAATGAAGACTGTGATCCCCCCCCCCCCCCCCCCCCCCCGCTCTGTTAAAACCACCACAAAGTGTTGGTATGCATGTAAAACACATATATGCTGCCTCTTTTTTCTACGTTTTGCTTGTGCATATGCCATTCACCTCACTTGGTCTGGCAACAAAAGAGGGAGTTCGTTCTGAAAATTCGGAAACAGCATTTCTGCACACATGGGAATACGAGGATTTTGAACAATGCTGAATGCAATTTACAAATGACATCACACATTTTTAGCATCAAATCTTTATTTTTATTGACCTTTTTCAACTACTGAAACATGACAGGACACAGTAAAATTGGGTTCACTTCCTTTTACTTACTGTACAAGCTAATAAACACACACACGTGTCTGGCAGGTAGCCCTGATGTCCAGTTTTGTGAAAAGCAGGACAAATACAAACCCATGCACACATGTTTAACAGTCTACATTATGTACACACACACACACACACACACACACACACACACACACACACACACACACACACACACACACACACAGTGGAGAACATGCAACACTTTAAATAGGCGTTTGCAGGACCAGCAAGCTAAAACGATCAATAAATATCACCAATTTGACAAGAGCGGATAATTAAATAAGCTGTATAAAACTCACATATACACTTTGTGCTTTCAAGATGTAGAACACGGAATTACAAGGCTCAGTTATAGTCCTAGTTTAAAGATGTTTAGGTCTTAGGGGTCTTGGATAGTAAAAAAATAAAATGAAAAAAGGCAATTTTTTTGTCTTCTTTACTTTTCCGTATGAGTTAGAAGACATTTTTACACAAAGGGAACTGAAATTATTTAATAAATATATAACAAAAGAATAAAATATGAGAAAAAAATCCTCTACTAATTTATTTTTGGTGTTCCTTTGGTCCCCTCTCTGCTCTCATAATTGCTACTTCCCACTCTGGACAAGCTTGGGTAGCTTGCAGCTGCTGTAATCACTAGGAATCCACACTTTTACAGGCAGACACACACTCTGTTAAGTGCACTCATAGTCAACAATTAGCTCGCTCAAAATTTTATTATAATTCAGAATCATACATAACAAAAACTAAGGCTCAACTCTGGAAGACCTTGAGTTCATGGCTGCACAGTACTGAAAGAAAAAGACATTGAAATGCCTTGCTTTGCTGCAATATTTATTGTGGTATGAAAAAGTACAGGTATTTTCACCAGATGACTTAACTTAAATAACTTTATTTAAAAAGAATTGGTCATTCTAGAAGGATTGGAGTGATTTTGTTGCCTTGAAAGTAAAAGTCAATCAGTGAGAAATCTGAAGAAAAATAACAGACAAACAAAAAGGCAGTTTCTCCAATAGTGGAACCTACCAGGCAAAGGTATATAAAATGTTATTTCTGCTTTGGATAGAATCCAGATCTGTCTTTATACTACTTATGCAGATTTTTTGGCACTTATTTAAATGAGAAAGCAAATCAGTTGTATTGCCTCTTGCCTATGGAAATGTTTTCACACAGATGACATTGTGTTTCTTTTCGCAAACAAGGTTTTCTTTTTCCTTGCTTTGCTCATTTTCCACATGTGCACCTCGAACAAATTCTCTGTTGTTTAAATAAAGTTTAAACAAATCTAAATCTATACGCTATAATCACAGACTAAATGAGGTTTAATCACTGTAGATTAGAAATGTAACAATGAGAACTTTGTGAGTGTCTTTCATCACCATGCAACAAAAAGCTGTAGCATGGCATCTGAGTTAATTTACTTACCTCACATCACATGTCCCACAGTGTTACTAATGCACAAGTCATATTGTTGATGCTGAAATTATATACAGGGCAGACCTACTTGAGTTGCAAATAAAAACATTAATTCTTGCTAAGAAACCTTAGCTCACTGGGGCTGGGTAACTATGCATCATATAAGCAAAGATCAGCCTTTTTTTTCAAGTTTAAAGAGGCAAAAAAAAGTCTGACATTTATATTGGTGTCCTTCATAATGTGTTCAATCACAACAGCTTCATTCCACAAGCTGTCAGAATGCTAAACTTCTGATCAGGATATGCATACACTTCTGCACCCCAATCCAAGTTGAGCTTTTTTGGTTTCAGTATTTAAATTGTTTATTATTCCACAAGGTCACTTTAACCGTTGTGGACTTTACATCACAGGCTGCTGCTATGGACACTTAATAACAATTCAACAACTGCCAATTTGTAAAACTTAGTGATGTGTGTATGTGTGTGGGAAGGAGGGTGAGTGGTGGTTGTGTGATTACATAAGTGTGGGTGTTCTTTTGATTGTCCTTTTTTTCTTTCCTCTATCATAAAGTTTGTTAAATTGCTTTAAATTGGATCCTGGAGAAACACTCTCTCATCTTGTCCACACCACTGACGTATGTACAGCTAAAGGACAATAAAGCCTGATTTGATTTGATCACATTCTGAGGCTTCAGAATTTTTGTGAGTAGTGTTTAGTGTATTAAACAGACAGAAAAAAATGCCATAAATCTAAGTTAAACTGTGATCATACACAAAATGTTAATGACTTGTCAGAATAGTATCACTCGAAACATCACTTTCGTCCAGACTGAAATATCTGAACAACTAACGAATGGCGTGTTGCAAAATTCTGTGCAGACACTGATGGTCCGCCGAGGATGTGTCCTGTTAATATTGGTGCTCACTTAACACCATCATGAGGATCATTGGCTTTCGGTGAAATGTATGGACTGTTGAATAATAATGTTATTTTGTATAGTATTTTCTTAACTAATTTGTTAAATGCTTTATAAACAAGAAAAACTGCAACAAAAACATTGCAAGATATTGAGATCCATTGTGGATGAGAAAAATTCTAATGAGCCCCTTTAATTTCCATCACCACCTTGGAAGAGCGTTTAATTTGTCAAATGAAATATCCAAACAGCTGCCTGCAAGGATTGGTGCCTATGTGGCTCTTTAACAATAACTTCTACAGGTTTTTATCATTTCGTGACTGCTCCATGAGTGCTATTCATGGCTAACTAAGCTAATGGCTGGATTGGACCATGCAATTTGTTACAAACATCCATGTTCCCAGCAGAGTTAATAGTAACAACTGCTAATTACTTGACTCCTTCTTTAGGCCCAGTTTTTCACTTTGTTTTTGACAGGGTATCTTCAAAACTAATTCCATTTATTAGAGCCTAGGTAGTAATCTCTGTTCAGTGCAAACAAACACATCTAACTCCATAATGTTCACCCCCTTTTCTTACAAAGAAATACACAAAAAAGCAGTTTGGTCTTTGGACGGTAAAAAAATAAAAAATGCAACAACAAAAAAAGAATGACTCTTGGTGTGCACGCAGTCTTTACAAGGAGGGAACTATTGCTGCTGCCTCATCTATTGTTGTTGTGGTTTTGGTATAATAAAATGTTTCACAAGCTGAGACATTGTGCTTTCAAACAATCACACAATGATTCAGAGTCGACGATGCCATTCATGCTGGTGAATCTTTTGTATTAACACAGTAAGCTAATGCCTGCTAAACATCAACGCTGTCATTGAGCATATAGCCATGTTAGCATTTAGTCTCGTCTCGCATTATGGCTCTGTATAGACTTCTAGGCTTATTGATTAAAAAAGCCAGACAGAACTACATTTTAAAGTCACAAAATCACTGTTTCATTTCATTTAGGTATGTTTTAGATTCATTGCCCTCCTCTAAGCAGCTGAGCTGGCACAGTGCTGACGCCGCTTTGACACATCCTGAGACTTGCTGATGATTCCAAGATGAAGCGATGTGATCTCATTCTATATAGGTATATATCTCTCCAGGCTACATTTAGGTGAAAGCCAATTCATCTGCACCTCTTGTCAACCGGCCCTCTCTTAGCCAAGAAAAGAAATTCCTCACATTCTGCTCACCATCTGAATATTGCCACTCTCTCTTTCCTCATCCTATGTCTTGTATTCTTTTCTCTCCATCGTTTATTCCCCTTCCTTTCTTCACCTCTTATACCCCTGCCATATTTCATTTAAATATTTCATCCGGTTGTCTTGCGGCTGCTGCGGCTTGCCAAGTGTCATCTAGATCCAAGGGCCCGACATTAAAGTGGAGCACGGAAGTCATTTTTAAAGGCGTGTGTGTGAGCAAGACAGAGACAGAAAGAGAAAAGGAAAGGGGTGGGATGGGAAGGAGAAGTGGCTCGGCCAGGGTCTGAGACGTCAGGTGGTGATAAGAAGTGAAAAGGTGGAGAAGACAGGGGAGTGATAACTAATGTACTTCCTGTGTACTTCCTCCTCTCTCCTGTCAACCCCTCCCACTCCAAAGACATAACTGATGTGTGATGATTTGTGAATGTGCGAGTGTGTGTGTGTGTGTGTGTGTGTGTGTGTGTGTGTGTGTGTGTGTGTGTGTGTGTGTGTGTGTGAGTGAATCTGGTGTAATCTGATGTGTGATGTAAAAATGTTGGGCACTTCATGAGTGTGAAGATGTACATTTAGGTGTCTGTCGGGCAAACTGATGGGTGATGTGGAGTGTGTGTGTGTGTGTGAGACTAACTGATGGGTGACATCAAAGCAGAGTAGGGAGGGATGGCATGCACAGGCAACTGAAACATCTACTTAGCGACGAGTAACGCGTTGGCTACGTTTTCAAGATGAGTGTATTTCGTTGCACCTAAATGAGTGTGCTTGTGTGCATATGGTCTCATACCCTGGCAGACCGCTGGTTCCAGCTGAGGTCAAATGCACCGGATCAATGAATGATCTTGCAAATCACTGCGCCAACCTGCAAAAACGTAGAAGAAGCAGAGGAAGTGAGATGATGAGATTGAGACCTCGAAATACCAATCTGCGTCGTCCTTCTGCCCTCAAAGTAACTCCAACTCTTGTTGTAGTTTAGATCGTAGCTGTGAAAACGCGTCTCCAAACACGGTTTGGCTTTTAACACATTTCTTCCTACGTTGTAAGGTAGCGCTGCCCCCCTGACATACGCCGCTTCCTGTTACAACACTATAAACCATGGTATAATACGTGAGAAGCAGTAAAATCACTTCAACTGTACATCTCTATTTTCCTGCCTCATCCCAAGTGTAAATGAAAGTCATCCTTTTGTCGCTATTGCACAGGTTGATGGGGTGAGCTTGGCATGCTTTATAAATAGAAAAAAGATACAAAAGCAAAGAGGGAGAAAAAAATTACAGAGTAGTGATAAAATATGTAGTCACAATTTGTTAGTAATGAATTGTGACTGTTACTAATACAGTACCTATTAATATGACTAGCATCTGCAGTATAAGGACGTGGCAAATGCACAACGTCAGTGCAGCAATAATGAGCTGCTAAGGCTGCCTTTTTTGAAGAAAATATATTTATCAGTGTAACAAAACTACCGATAGCGCTTATGCAGCTACAAATGTAAGTACAACCACAGCAAGTATCAAAGTTGGTAACTGATTCTCATGTAGTATTTGCTTTTGCACTCAATAGTATTTGGCCCTTAACTGGTGACATTTTTAATCAAATCCCCCTCTTTTTTTTGTAATTCAAACACTTCAAAAATATCTTTGTTTATTTTAGTAGCAAACATTATATCTGTTCCGTTATGATTCAGTTGATTGATTCAGTGAATGGTTCTCCTGATCACTGATTATTCAATCAGTGTATAGTATGTTCATGAGCACCATAGTCTGGCTCCTACTAGTGTCAGCTGGATGATTTCGTGCCCTACTGCTGATGCATCATGTTCAGTAACCCCCAACGGTTACCAGTGTGTTTCACAGAGATTTAGATGATGCAGTGAAAGAAATTCACCAGTCTGTTTGAGCAATGACAGAAATAAAATTGAAGCTCTCAGATTGCACCAATCAAGATGAAAGGAGGGACACAATTATGCATGGCATAAAGTATATATACAGCACCATTCAAAAGTTTGGGGTCACTTAGAAACATACTTATTTTTGGAAGAAAAAAATTTCAATAAAGATAACATTAAAGTAATCAGAAATACAGTCTTGACATTGTTAATGTGGTAAATGACTATTCTAACTGGAAACGGATGATTTATGGAATATCTACATAGAGGTACAGAGGAACATTTCCAGCAACCATCGCTCCTGTGTTCTAATGCTACATTGTGTTAGCTAATGGTGTTGAAAGGCTAATTGATGATTAGAAAACCCTTGTGCAATTGTCGGCACATGAATAAAAGTGTGACTTTTCATGGAAAATATGAAATTGTCTGTCCAAACCTTTGAACGGGAGTGTATAGTTTTACTTTTGAACAATGTATATTCCCACACATAATAAGATGGGGATATTCATTCCATTATAAAAATCCCAGTTTTTAAGCGTTTTTTTGAAGTGGCTCATTTTAACCCGAACACATTGTTTAAAAAAAAATCTTAAAACTGAACCAGCTTTTGGTTTTATTTTATTGAGTGTTAAAACACTCTAAGGAGTTCATATCTCTTAGTGTATTTTTGCAGTGATTTAACCCACTGGCATTCAGCATCAGGGCCAGCAGCTATTGTATAGGTGTGGACCCTGACGCTGCGTGCTACGGCTCCAGTGGGTCAAGTGATGATTCCTGAAATAAGAGAAGAAAAAGAAAAATATTCTACATTCATTTCTGCTTTTCATGGTCTTTGCTTTGTTTTCTTTGAGATTTCAAATGAAGCTCTCTATTATTTAAAAATCAACTGCTCACAATTCAAAGGGACATTGTGAGTGTTAAACACAGCAGATGATGCTTTGTATTTAATGGTTACAAGTAAGAGATACTGGAAACCAATGTTTTAGTCTATACTGTATAAGCCTTTAATTTTTACTTGAGTAACAAAAATTGGATTTATAATGACAAAACCCTTCATTTGTATCAGTGGGACTAGGGGGCATAATTAACACTTTCTAGTTATGACTCAGTAATTTGCTTAAAATCATTTGTGCAACAGAATTTTGTAAAACGATACTTCGTCAAATAGTAATCAGGACAAAAAACTATGTAAATTAGTTACAACAACACTTTCCTGGCCTGTTTCTTCACCACAAGAAACATTTTATGATTACAGGGATAAAAATTAATGCAAGGAAAAGCGATCTTCTTGCTTTATGTTAGATACAACACACACACATTTGACCGATTCCAACACTATAATTCTACATTTCAACATTTGACCTCTTTCAAAATTATTTTCATATATTCATCTACCTCACACCGATGCAGATACACACACCCATACACACAGACACACAGACACACACACACACACACACACACACACACACACAGTAACAGATCTACGTGTTTCTGCACATGAGGTTTCTGTTCCGCTTGCCAAGCTGCTCACTGACCCCCCACATGTGTGTTTGACCTTTCAACTCTGTGCTTCCCCCTCAGGAGAAAGGCGCTGCTCTCTGATGCACCTTTGTACATCCCACCACACACAAATACACTGATCCATTGAGTGTGCGGATTTAGCTTTGCGGAGCGACTCCGGTCAAGCTTGTGGTCACCCACAGTAACAGATAAAAGGATATATCACTTCCTTAGTCCCTAAAACCACAAGTGTAGGTTGCTGGACACACACACACACACACACACACACACACACACACACACACACCCATAGATACGCACATATACACACCAGGCACTGAGCTCCTGAGTCCTCAGCTTAGCACTTGATCCTCTCTCTGGGAGGTTGACAGTTGAGAAGGAAGGGCTTTACAAACTGCTTCGGACTACACACACACACACATACACATATACACCCTTCACAGGACACAGTGCGTCCCTGTGAGAGTCCAGAACCTCGGAGGCCTGATCATGGTGATCTGCTGGTCACCATCTGTTTACTGTCGAGGACACTGCATCCTGTTTCCACGACCATCAGTCATCACTTCGCACGCACGAAAATCTGCATCTCAGCATTTGAGGAGCAGGAGACATATTGAAAAAATCACGCCAGTGAGCAATCCTCTGTGTCACCAAATATCCTAAAGCTAGGACTACTCACTCTCTGTAGAAGTGGAAAATCATTTGAGCATATTGACCTCTCCACTTGCCTCCCCCGAGGTAGGGCAGATTGTTGGCCATTTCAGCCCCGGCAGTGAAGCGCTAATTCAGACAGGCGTGGAGCAGTCGCAGAGCAGACATGACTCCAACGTGGATGTCAAGTCAGCTAACATCTTCACAGAGCCCAAGGGCACCTGACTGCCAGTTTGTAAGGGAGAAACTGTGGCCACTGCACCCCAGGGTGCCTACATTTAACACAGTATCCTATCTATTGTGTGTGCAGAGGCACGGACAGGCATATAGATAATGTTCAATGTGAGGTCAGTGTGAGTTTACGTTAGGAGGCTTGTATGGTCATGACAGGAAACATGTGCACACAAACAAACACAGATCAAGTGCATGAAATTCTAAAGTGTATTTTAACTGACAGATGTTTGTCTTGTGGCTTTATTGTAGGGAGATTTTTTTTTATTACTTACTGTAACTCCTACTCAGTCCTGTCTCCCATGAATTGTTAATGTACATCTAATTTAATTTGTCAAACTTGGGTGATGGGTGACAAATGGAAAATTAAAATTAAAAAATTAAAATTAAATTTAAGAAAAAATTAAAAATTCAACGGAAAGAGGAAACTGGATGGCCACATAAAACAACTTTCTGTGACGTTCACTGGAGCCTTTCATCATTTTCAGCGTCAAGCTGAGCGCGCTCCTCTGGCCAGAGAAAGCGAAGTGCAGAGGGTGGGAATCATCCACGATGGAGAGGAGATTCAAGAACATCTTTGTCTCTGTCACTGCATGTAGATTGTCCATCTCCACACACACAGAACTGAGCCAGCCTTCTCAGTAAGTTTATTAAGTGTTTTAACGTCACCCATCCTCAGATGTTTGCTCCAGAAAAACAGAATAAACTGCAGCCTTGCAATGTTTTGATGACGATAGCGGTGGGGAGCTTTGTCTGCACAGGCCACAGTACACGACTTACATCACCGCCATACTCACCATCCAGGCAGTGACGCAGTAGTCATTTGGTTGTTCCAGGTGGCTATTTTTGGTAATTGTGTATGCTTTAAAGTGCAGGTTTTAAAAGTCAGACATTGTGATGTACCGCTCTAAGCTAAGTAATATCCTGTTCATCATCCCAGCTAAAACTTCTTTATTTTGATTTTAATTTAATATTGAACAAATCAACACAGCTTTGAGGTCAGTATGAGACTTGCTTAACATTTAAACTTTTCTAAACTTTAACCAAGCGTTCTGAGTTGCCTTAACAAATCATGACTGTATTAATCAAGTTTCATGAACCATTTTAGGGGAAATAAACAACAAAAACTGACAGTTATCATTTTCCAGTTGATTTTAGATGAATTAGTGTCTTGCATTGGATATAAAGCAGAAATAAATATATTGTCATTTTCTTTGTAATAAATTAAATTCCACAACATGAGCTAATGAAAATGATCTGTATGAACAGAGTTTGTGCCTAAATAGTTTTATGCATCTATTAGTCTCAACCGTGATTTAAACACCCAAAACTAGATTTCTCTGTTTTGATTTTTTTGTACAGCTCTCAAATAAAAGAAAATAATCTGTCTCTCTTTCCCTGTAATAGGTGTTGGGTACAGGGTAGCGGTGGGCTGGATGTGGGTGGAGGAGGGAGATATTAATGTGACAGTAAGAAGAGTTGCAATAAGATAAACACTGGGTGCAGCTGAAGTACCTCTGGGCTGATGTGACATAAGTATCAGCTCATGATTTGTGTCCGCTGCACCTCTCAGTGTGAAGTGGTTCCTACACACCTGCTGTATATCCTCAGATATGCTGTATTTCACTCCTGAGTGCTTCCATAACCTAGTGCTATGTTTGCATATGGCCAATATTTATATAATGCAGTTAAGATGTAACAAAGAATGAAATGACATCAGAATTTGTGTTTAATTCAGGATAGAGAGATTGACGTATCTCAAGTTTGCGCAAGATTTCTGTCGTTTTTCAACTGAATTTGGAACTTAATTTGATTTGAAGGGTTTCATCCTGTATTACTGCAAAATGTGATTATTATTAGTTTTTGTGTTTGTTTTTAAGCTCTTTTAGCTACAGGAATTTTTCATTTCAGCTGAAACTTGGGACTGCTAGGGACCAGTCAGGGTTTAGGTATAAAAGAATTTAAAGGGAAAGCATAGACGACTGAAATGTGTGCTTGGACGCTAGGACAATGATCAGATAAGTTCTATTTGTTTTACTATTACCTACTGTACTTCTCTTAATTGTGCATGCTTAATGGAAGACGCAATGGCAAAGCTTTTCTATAAAGAGAGGCCTCAAACTTAGACCTGATTCCAGCGTATACCTGAACTAACACTTCACCTCTCCTGATGGATTTGTGTTGGTGACTTCCTCGTCTTTGAAGCTACAACTGCTAAATGACTGTAGCACAGCACCTTACCATATCAATGACCACAACTTGCTAGCTATCTTGCTTGATGAAAAAGGAAAAAGGGGCCAGGGCTGTGGACTAAAACATCAACACTGCTAATGGTAGATGAGTCACAGCCACAAATAAGCTAAGCACACTTTGCCTTGATATTGGGTTGTTGTGACAAAATTTTGCTTGCTTTAGGCAATGCAGGTGAAGGAATTATTACACTCTGTGCTTACCATAGCTGAATGTGCCTGCTGTTAAGATTGCTCAGCAATATGTCCCCAACGCTTGATTCAGTCTGATTTGACTCAGCTGGTGCTAACACCAGCTCCTATGTACAGAGAGCTGCTCCCTGACATGTTATTGGGATCTTACCTTATTGACCTATGAGGTTTTCTGTACAGCAAACAGCACACAGTTCCTACATTGAAAGAACTGGGAACAAAGTACCGATGCTGAGAAGAGGTCCAGCACCATCAGAGCTGAAAATGTATGTATTTATTTATTTTATTTATTATTTTGCAGTAAATTGAAGTCCTTTTTTATTACAAATAATTTTCAGTTATGCGACTTGAATATACATAAATCTGTGTTTGCAGTAACCACACTCCTCTTAAAATATGTAACTTATATAATTAATTAAGCATAGCAGAAGCAAAGTAATAGATATGTTTAATAATGAATACATGATTTATTGTAATTTAAGTACATAAAAAATATAAAGGAGTAAATACATGCGAACATGCATTTTAGTTTTTTTTTCCACTAATGTGTCTGTATTTGGGGTACATTATTGTCATAGGTCAATTAACAAAAATTACCTAAATATATTTATATATTATTAAAATGATTCTTGTTTCTCACTAGTGGCATCTGGACTTTTGAATTTATTCATCTTCATATGGATCTTTCTGCCTGTTGAATTCCTCCATAAACAAAGGATGTAAATGGAGTTTGAGCTTCACCAACAAGAAAATGACGCTATAATAGCTGTAATATCTCTTTCCAGAAAGAGTCCGTTGTAACTCTGGACAGTCCATGCTGTCAGTGGAGTCTCAGTATGGACAGTTATAGTTTTACAACATTGCCCACTCAGACTGAATAGTGACAAAACTGGGAAAAAAATTCTAATGGCTGAAAATGTATCTAATGCTGATTTATCGATGCCACATTAATGGGTCAAGAATGCTCAAGACATATATGCATACAGTTAATTCTTTGTAAAAAGGTTCTGTTTATCCGTAGAGTGTCTCGTAGGACCAGATGATGCATTTAATGCAATACAAAATTACTCAAACATGTATGAGACTGGTCAAACTCAATAAAAGCAACAAAAGAACAGTGTTTTTCATTTGCAAACCTACATATTGAAATGATTTAATGTATTCTTCCACATAAGATGAATCATTAATACTCTTTTTTGTCCACTTGCTACTGTCCAGTTGCCTTGATGACTGCACTGCAATTAGTCAGAACTCCAACTCTGAACACTGGTTGGGTCTGCTTCATGAGGGAATTCTAAACTTTTAACTTATGGGCACGAAGATTATTGGAGGAAGAGAGAGTTTGCTAAATGGTTAAATTCACTCATTCAAACATCCTGAGTGTGCCTGAAGTGAAATATGTAGGAATAAAATTAACAATACAATGAAACATATGTATTGATGGGAATTTTCAAAGAAATTCTGTCATCAATGTAACATTCAATGTTAAGATGAGCAGCAAATGTTATCTTTAGTAAATATTTTAAATCCACAGAAGCCTGAAAGACCTCACTATTTCCTATGTACTTGTGTGTATTTTTGTGTATTTTTTTTTGGTAAAAAAACAAACAAACATGCATTTTCATTTATTCATTGAATTCTTTTTTTGCATCTCATTTTCGGTTTTCTTTTGCCACGGAAGCTACTGGTTTGTCCCACTTTCATTAAGGTAAAATGGGAATTCATTTAACATACAGAATGAATTATATGAGTAAACGTCCACAATTAAACTGAGACAGGTGGCACTGATAGACATGGAAGAAGACGAATTCCAAAAAGAAGAAAATGGCCCAATCTCCACCCTCAGGTCGAAGCACTAAACCCTTACAGACTTAGCAGATGTCACAGCTGTAGTGTTAAGTGTGAGCATTCATGAGGGCTTGAGATGGTGTAAAAATGAGGAATGGAACACACTATGGTGATAGCACACATTCACCATTTAAAAAACAATAATCTGGACTTCTGTTTCATATTAATAAACTGGTCAGCTAATCACTCAGTTTGTGTGATACTGTAGTGGCTACACATTTTGGCAAACGACCAAAGGTCATGGGTAAGAACAGATGGAAATCTTATGCAAAACATTTGACTGGAAACACAAACAACTCTACAAATAGTGCAATACAGTAAATAACCACAACAGCAGCAGCCAGATGCTGTCACTAGTCACAGAGAAACGTCTAGCCGATTTCTTCCCTAAGCCACTGGTTTGTGTACACTTTATGGGGGCTGGACAATCATGTTTAGACATTACAGTATTACTATGAAGAACTAGTGAGCATGATAGCATTGTAAAATCTATACCAGAGCTCTTATGCACTTGATGATTTTACAGTAGGACAACCCTGGGACTGTCAGGGACTTAATGGGAATGTGCCGCAAACTCTGTGAGTCTGAGAATGGAAATTGGACCAAAGAAGAAAGAATAAGGAAGTTAGAGGGCTGCGACTGCTAAAGTCTTTATTCCTTTAAGACATTAGCAGTGGACAAGGTAAATCAGAAAGTGAACGAATCCTAAAGGCCCATTTCATAAAAGAAGCACTTGTGGATGTTGTTGATTTGGTCTTATTGTGGAACTTATTAACAATGCGATAACTATCTGAGAATGACAGCTTTATTCTTCTAACTTAATCTTGAAGAAGGATAATCTTCTGATCAAGTGAACTCCATCTTTTTTTTTGATGACGATTAAACCTAAGTACTAACTATGAATTGCTGTACGCAATTGTAATTTTTGACTTTTCTACATTCAATCCTGATTCATTGTATCCTTCTTTTTCCTGATGCTATTTTTTAAATAGTCCTCAGCTGGACCATCCATTTCAAATCCAACTAGACACAATTAGAAAAGCTCATCTTCACCGACTGGTAGCAGATGGAGAACTGATATTGCTGCAGCACCACAGAAAGAAAGGTAAATGAGCAGTTTTTATTTGGAATTTTACTTTGAATTTACACTACAAACACACTGACTGTCCCTTGATAAACAAATAGACAATAAATAAATGAGAGGGGAAAAAAGAACAGGTAAGTGGTCTTTTTTTATTCAGAGAAGAAGAAGTCTCTGGGGCTCTCGGAGGAGTCCTGGTGGTCCCTGAACTTGACTTTGAGAAACCACTATTTTCAAGCAGAGTAACCAATGAAGTACAGTAATGGAGTGTAGTGGCCTGAAGTGTAGCTATGAAGTCTTCCCTAATGACTCTAGCACATGTGTGTCTGGCTTTCAGCCCTCTCATTAACGTCACTGGACACTGTATACTTTGTGGCCATGTGTGTGTGAGTGTGTGGTGTGTGTGTGTCTGTGAAAGAGAGAGAGAGTGAAAGAGAGAGAGATGCTGCTGTTTGCCAGTGCAGCAAGGCTTAGAGTGCTCTGGTGATCTCATCTCCTCTTAAGAGTGCTCACCCTGTGGCTGTGGATGTGTCTGTGTTTACATGCACACCCACCTACAGGACTCACTACCCGTATACTTCATCCACAGGATGTCTTTCATTCTCTAGCAACTGGAAGGATGTAATGTGTCTCACCTCCTCTTTACAGAAGCTTCCATTTTCTTCATTTTCGGCTCAGGAGTAAATGTTCATTAAGTGTTTCTGTTTCATTTTTGACTCGGTTACAGATGTTGCAGCTCTAGTTTATGAATAAGCAAGACCTATGCGTGTGTTTGCGTGCGTGCGTGTGTGTGGTAAACAGGGTGGTTTGCTCTGTGGAAGAAGGAATTTCCCCCAGCAGTCCCCATCAGTAATAGTGCCTGTAATGAGCTGCAGCTGTCAGCGTGGTTTCCGCACACACATTCACATAAAACACACACACACACACACACACTCGCAGTAAGGAGGAAGCAGTGACTCACTCAGCAGTGCGCCGTCATACTGTATGCTGATAAACAGTGTAACTCATCAGACTTTGCATCAGACATTAGACACAAACATTTCCTCAGAAATACCTACTCCTAAAAATAACAGAGTTTGTGGGTTTACTTTCCAGTCTACAGCTTGTGCAACTGAAAAACACAATGATTTGCTTCTCACTTTAAGACAGTCAATGAGAAAAAAAAACTAATTATTTTTCAACTCCTTTATGCTATGCTCTTTTTTGGTATTTAATACGACAGGGGAAAAAACATGTTGTGTATTCCATTAACGACTTAAATTCTCTAGAAAATATATTTTTAAATACTAATCCTACATTAACACGTGTCATTAATGTAAAAGAAAAAATGCCACGTAAGGCAACTTCTTATTTTCGAGCACGCAAAATTGTAGTAGCAATAACATTACTGATGTTTGTGTTTGTAGAAAACACAACAAAAACTCCATCGTCCAAACATGCACAATTGCAGTCTCTTTTACTTCTTACTCGTCCTCCACCTCCTCCTCTAACAATCCCGATGAAGGAGAATTATTTCACTAAACCTCTAACTCTATTTCCCTGTTTGAGGTCCTGCAGAAGCCCTGGGAAAGAGCTCAAACTGTACAAAAAAAAACACACTTAACATTCTTTGATGACTGTTGCTATTTGTACAAGATTTGTTTAGAAACTTGGCTTTAATTTATGGTGCATCTTTGAATGTGTGAAAGACACATTTACTTTGTTTGGGTCTCAGGCACCTGATTGTAAAACATGGTTAAATACAAGACACACACACACACATGTCTATATCTGCAATTGCAGTGAGAAAGTATTTTTCAAAAATTCACAATGATTATTACTAGCATCCATTGCCCATGTTACATAAAACATTCCACGTTTCATAATCATGATACATAAGGTATAGCACTATTGGCAAAGTCAGCATTGCAACCCTTTTGACCTACTTTTTTGTTTGTTTTTTACAAGGTCAGAAGTATTGGTTTTTGCTTGTTTATTTTTAGAGGAACACACAAAGACAGCTTTACATAAAGCACAGGGGTTAACAGTATTATCTGGCTTTGTTTCCACTCGTCTTATACCTGCCTGTTACTAACATTTCATTTTAGACAATGGTAATGGAATTAAGACAATCATTCAAACTTGGGTTAGTGTTTTAATTTTCCTCATTATGACTAACTGTGACCATTCGCAGACCATTTAGTCTTTTCTTTGTATGTATAATGAAGATGTTCATTTATACCTAAGAAGTCCTTGAGTCATTTTCACCTTAATCCCTTTTTAACTAGAATATTAGGAAAAGTGTCTGTAATATCAAGTGTTTAATTGCAGTTTAGCTTTTCTGCTTCAGAATACACATGCATGTACCTTTTCTAATCTAGACTATGCTAATGAAGCAGTGAGCAGCCGTACAAGTTTCCTGGCTTTGACCCACTGGGCTTCTCAACATGTTTTTTTTCTGACCTTTTTCCCCTAAAAACAAAAATCAGAACCCACTAAATGTAGAGAAAAATAATAAAAGCAGCACCGTATAGTGGCCCAGCTGAGCCGTGGCTTTGTGTTTTGACTGGCCCAGCCCTCGGTGACCTCTGCCAATTTTTATCTCATTTCAGTCTAACTTTGTAGATCAGACTTTAATTTTGAAGCATGGACCACGGGACAGTGATGAATAGGCTGCATCAAGGAGGACTTAAATTACCCCTCTCCCTGGTGGCAACACTGACCACAAGGAGAGGTGTGTGTGTGTGCATATGTGCGTGTTTGTGTTGTCAGTGTGTGTGTGTGCGTGTGTGTGTGTGTGGTGACCTAGTAACAGCAGACAGAGAAAGAAAGAGGGCTGGTCAGCACTTGCCCTCTCAACCCTGCTAGCTCCACAGCACACCCAACCAGGGAGGAGGGAGGGAAGTCGGGGAGACAGAGAAAGAGAGAAAGTAAGAGAGAGAGAGCGAGCATCCACTCTATCTTTTTCAGCTTCTCTTGTCAATGCCTTGTCTTGTTTTTGGTGGGAGTTTGTAACTTTTAAGGTTATTTGAGGAGAGTATAACCCTGGCCTCCTTTTTGTCTCATTCCATGCAAATAAGCGTCTTTTCATCACCACTGCCCTGTGTTGGGGAAGGCTACTTTTGGAGGTCATTCGGCTATCAATGAAACCGCAACACTACAGAATAAAACAGTCCGAAGGAAATCTGAAGGAAAGCAAGGCAGGACGGTTCGGCCAACAGCCACAGGCAAGGCCTTAGGCTGAGATGAAATGAATTAAAAACAAGGTGACAAAAAGCAGATTTTAGGGAGGAAAACAATTCTGGTACTAAAGTGTGGAGTTTAAAGGAGCCACATCCTTTAAGGTATTCCACTGTAAGAGAAATGTCTCTCTCTCTCTCTCTCTCTCTCTCTCTCTCTCTCTCTCTCTCTCTCTATATATATATATATATATATATATATATATATATAGCTATTAGCAAACAACTTCTTCAAGTATTTAATTTAACTTAAGCACCAAGTGTTTGAATCTATTCTTCTCACAGATTTAGTAAGAAAAGGCTTTTAAAAGATTTTCAAGTGTTTTTTAGGGAACACATGGCCATTAGTTTATTAGTCTCAGTTTCATAGTAAATAATTTCTTACGAGGAATATTATTCAAGCAGGGTTTCATTGAACCTGTACATTTACGCGAATTTGCATGGTGACCTCCACACTTTATTTTTTTCACCTTTCAGATATTTATCAGCCTGTGTTCCCTTTTTTTAGCTGAAATGTGCGGTCATGCTGAGAACGATCGAAAGGATTCAGGAGCTATGCCATAAGTTAAGAGGTTTGGGAGGGGGCATAGCCTGCCGTATATCAAATACTTCCTTTCTTTTTAAATTTTTTTTCTTGTGTTGTTTTTTCCTTCAAATTGCTCTGCTGACTGTCCCTCCCCATGGCTCTTTACCACTCTGCTAGAAACCAGTGTGCCGTGAAGGCGGTGCGCAACGCCGCCTCTCTTTGGAAAAGTGATCTTCGTGAAAGAAGATGGAAAAACATGGAACATAGACTGTAACATAGACTTTGGAGGATTCCGACCAAATAAAGGAATACAACATTTGAAGTTCTTGTTTACTGTTTTTTTTTTTTGTTTCGTTTCGCTTTTTCCACTGGGAAGACAATGTCTCATAACACATCCAAACGATTAAGTCTGTGTTCTATCCAAAGTGCGCATTGGATATGTGTGTGAGCGCGCTTGCTTATGAGGTCTCTGTGCAACTTCAATCTCGACACTATCTTGGCTGCTCTTTGATTAAGGGCAACGATAATAAAACGAATCTGGATTCAACCCTCCATCGTGCTGTGCCAAAACTGCGCCATGCCGTGCGTCCGTGGAGAGACGTTTGGTGCTCCGGCTTGTGCGTAAAGACATCAGCGGCAAGAGGCAGAGGCGAATTCCCGAGTCCCTAACTGCATCCCGCCTTTACCACACATGCATGCACACAGAGACACACACAGACACACACACGGCAAAAAAAACAACAACAAACAAACAAAAAAAAAAACCTTTTGGTGTCTGAACCTAAATGTCCGCGCGTCCTCGCCCTAATGCCTTTAAGCTCAGTATCTCTGTACATGTGCTGATGGAATCAATATTACAGCTCTTTATGATTAACTTCATGGCTCGCACGCTCATCTTCCCTCCATCCCTAACTACACTTTATGCCTCAAACACTCACATATAAAACTATGCGCGTTTGCAAAGCCTGTAATTCCAACATACCCTGGTGTGCCACCGCAGTTTTACTTTGCAGTATGATGCACCGTTCTGGACAGGAGAAGTAAATCTGTTCACTTAATCACTGCGACTTGAATGTCTCAACTGCGAGCAACAAAAGACAAGAGAGGGGAATTAAATTAGTTTTAATATCAGTGACAACGTGAAAAGTCAGAGATACACTGGGATGTTTAACCCACAGGCCTTCTGGAAAGTATTAACACTGTCTGAATTTGATACGTTGGGCCTATTTATTTCTCAATTTTCTTGTATGATACAAGCAGACGCCAATTAAATTGTGGTGATTTACTCATGTATTTATTTTCCAAAAAATACCGTCGTCCTTTTTTTAAAAAAAAAAAGAAGAAAGAAAAACGGCAAATAAAAGAAGCTAAGTAAGGAAACATCGTGAATAGAAAATAGAACATATTTGTGTCAAGACGTACAGTTCTGTTCTCTTTTACAATAATCACAAAGTTTAAAAAAAGAATTTACCCACGAAAGGGGCATTCAGTGGATTTAGCAGATGTACAGTTAACGGCATAATTTGACCCAAAGTTACACCGCAAGTCTCCTAAATTACAAATTACAAAGTTCGATTCCAGTTCGGGCAATATTAGTGGTTTTTATTAAAAGACGGTTTGCTTTACCAGATATGGATCATACTGAATTACTTTCTGTAACACATCCTGATGCTTTTCTTAGTGCCTCAAGTACTTTAGAAAGTTTTACGTAACTGTTTAATGTCGTGAACCTGAGACATTCTCTCTCTCTCTCTCTCTCTCTCTCTTCTCTCTCACTCTCTCTCTCTCTCTCTCTCTCTCTCTCTCTCTCTCTCTCTCTCTCTCTCTCTCACACACACACACACACACACACACACACACACACACACACACACACACACACACACACACACACACACACACAGAGAG
Source organism: Acanthochromis polyacanthus (assembly GCF_021347895.1). Taxonomy (NCBI): domain Eukaryota; kingdom Metazoa; phylum Chordata; class Actinopteri; family Pomacentridae; genus Acanthochromis; species Acanthochromis polyacanthus. The sequence goes on along the minus strand of NC_067114.1, from coordinate 26,148,168 downwards.
AGAGAGAGAGAGAGAGAGAGAGAGAGAGAGAGAGAGAGAGAGAGAGACTTAATAAATCTTAAGTGAACTTTTGATTTTTGAAAAAAGAACAACACTGCAGGAACACAACAGCATAATAATTGGGGTTAAAACGTATATTCATCGCTATTTCTATTCCGTTAGAGCGCTGATTACTGCTGAAAATGACCAAGAAAGGAGATGAAAAGAAAATTCCAAATAAATAATAACCACATAAATAAAGATTCCTGGTGGTGCACTGACAAAAACTTATTTATCTGTGTACCATGAAGCACAAGTCAAAAGCCAAATTTGCTCTACAATTCCGTGTTGGGTGCGTTCTTCCCATACACATGTGGCTCCTACTCGTACCCAGTTCACCAGCAGATGCGTAAAAGTCTCTGCACATCACACCGATGGCTGTTGGAGTGTGGCATGATACGAACGACTTTAAGAGAAGATGTAATTAGTTTGTGATAATGCATTTTGCATTTCTGTGTTTGGTCTGGTATGAATCATGCACCCACCACCCACACGCCCCATAATGTGCCCAGTTGCGAACACTTTGAGGCAGGATTTGTGAAATGACGGCAGTTATAAAATTTCAGAGGAGAGCAAAGATGTGATAATGTGCCTGCAGGTGTGCGGCAGAAGATGCACATACGGAGAAAAAGAAAAGATGAACAGAATTTATGTAGAGCAGTTCTTTGAAAGTACATTAAAATGTTTGAGAGATAATAAAAATGCCAAAAATAAAATCAAATAAAAATGAGGCAGTAATTATTTTGAGATTTACACTATTAAACAGTAGAAAATATAGACCCATCGTTATTAGAAGGAACTGGAAGGTGATCATGTTAATTTAATTTACTTTGGAACACAAAAAATGCTCTTCTCTGCCCATATATATATATATATATATATATATATATATATATATATATATATATATATATATATATATATATATAGGCAACATAACATTTTATAGACTTTTTTATAGACTTTCTTTTTTTTTTTTTTTTTTTTGGCATGCTGAGAGCCAAACACCGCCAGCCCTACTGAGCCTGTCATGGAATATAAAAGTATTTCCATGTCTCAAAAAATTCAGAAACCTGAGACACGCTGTTTCTCTTTCTGTTCTTGTAGATATTTGTTGCTGTTCGCGCCTTCGTGAGTCACAAATCACTCGAAATCCTACTCGGAGGTGAAGAACCGCCGATCTTTTATTTGGCTTGTACTGAGTGGACTGTGTCAGTCAGGCGGAGAGCAGGAGAGCTCTCCATCGCCCGCGAGCGCGCGCAAGTGGCGTGTGTGTGTGTGTGTGTGTGTGTGTGTGTGTGTGTGTGTGTGTGTGTGTGTGTGTGTGTGTGTGTGTGTGTGCTACGTTTGAGTGTACACGGTTGGAGTGGGAGGGGTGTGGGAGTATCGCAAGGAATGTGCGCAGTTGTGTGTGCGTGCGTGTAGTGCGTCTCTGTGTGTGTGACACTGATGGATGCGCCAATGGAAAGACGGACAGATGCTTGGGCGGATCTAACGGCATGTAGTGGTGGAGCGGCGCACACAGTCGCGGCGAGATTACGGCGAAAACATCCTCTTTCTGCGGAGAGTCACCAATCACCGAACCTTCCAACGAGCCCGGTGAACGGAGGAGGAACGGACGGACTCCCCGGTTAACACCGAGAGAAGAGAAACGGGCAGAAAAGGCTGGGCAGACCTGATTCCCTCGGCGGATACGACGAAGAAAGCCGTTTCTCTGGCTATTGACGAGCGTGAGAGACGAGACGCAGCAGCACCGCGTCTGGCTCAGAGGAAGACAGGAGGGGAGAGAGGGAGAGAGAAAGAGAGAGAGAGAGACAGCCTTTGGCAACTCACCCTTGTTACCCTCCCTTGTTCTTCCATTCCCTCTACAAGAATCTTTTATCCATTATTTTCACCGCCGTGAAGGCACGCGTTCCACTCTGAGGATTTGCCTGAAAAATACAAGAGAATATTTTCATCCTCACCACTTCACCAACTCAGTTGAATTTAAAAAAAGAGAAAACTTTCATTCATAAGGTGAAACACTGCGAGGAAAAGGAGCAGCTGCATCTCCAGAAAATGTCTGAATAACCTCTATTTTAACTGAGGAAGACTGTCAGCTTACCTGTAAAGAAAAGAAAAGTACTTTATTTCATTCCATCCCTTGACAAAACAAAGAAAAAAGACGGACACCTCTTGGTCAAGAGTTTGCGCCTCTCCGGTCACTTGAGGCGCAGGAAGGAGAGCGGAGCGCAGTGTGGGGAGACACGTCTGGTTCGCTGCGTGGCTGATTTAAATAGCTCCTATCAGGCCACGTAAAGAAAAAAAAATACGGGAGAAAAATCAGCGGCCAAGAAAGTGTTTTGGCAGTAGTAGGAGCTACAGCTCGGCTGATCCGTGCGCTCCAGCCAGCCCGCATGCATGGGAGCAGCCTGAGCTCGTCACCTCCTCCTCCTCCTCCTCATGTACATTATTACAACAAGGGAGACCCAATCAAGCACGTATCTCATCGATTCACGCACACACAGTCACACACAGACGCACACACACTAACGCGCTCCAGCACGTGCATGCGCATCCATACTGACTGAGTGACTTGCCCCTCAGCGGATTTTTCAAAGCGCTCTCGGACAAAATAACGTAGCCGCGCCAGGAAGGGCAGCGTGTGGGCGCCCAGTCCCGACCGTCACCTCCTCCTCTTCTTCCTCCTCCTCTTTTCTCCTCCGCTGTCGGTCCAGAGAATTAACTAACTGAAAAAAAGCTGCATGTGGCTTTTTTTTTTTTTTTTTAAATTTTTGGCTTTTTTTGTGACCACCAACGGGACTTGCCAGAGGCGAGTGGATTTTTATGAGATGGTTTCAGGCATGTTTCAGCTGGTGTACCTCTTGGCTTTGAATTGTGCGTGATTACCGGGAGGTGGAAAAAAGCGAGCTGCTCATGGATAGCGCGGCGGAGGATCAGCCCGTAAAGTGAGTATGCATTTCCGTTCCGATCCATGCTGTCAGCCTGCGTGTGTTTTGTGAATGATACCGTAGATGTGTTTTCGTTAGCCTGCCATGTGTCTCCATGTCTTTTTATCTTTCTCTCTCTCCCTCCGTCTGGAATATGCCAGATATTACGCACATTTCCAAACCGTGACCAAAAACCTCCGGTGACCCTGCTCGTTTGAAATAAACGGGGCTAGAATAAGACAGTGAATGTCAGAAAGAGAGTGAGAGGGATACTAAAGACACCGAGAGGGAGAGAGATAGAGAAAGGGAGTGAGAGAGGGAGAGAGACGGGGAGCTACGTGACGCCTATCAGCGGCGGAGAGGTTGAACCGTAGAAGAGGCGCAGGGCTTCAGTTGTGTCAGGTCTTGATGTGTGTCCCCTTGTTTGCGGACTTTTGACTGACGCAGTCATTTGGTTTTATCCCTTCAAGCTTGCCTGTTGCAGCCACCAAGTAGAGGATCACACGAAGACACAAAGCGCTCTCTTTTTTTCTTTACCTTCCCTTCTGTTTTTCTACCGCGGAGCCCCCTCTTCCAGCACCCACATCGCGTCCATCCAAGTCGGAGCAGGCGAGAGAGCAATCAAGCAACCGACGAGAGACCAGCCAACCGGGGGAGCCACAGTGGTTTCCCCCCCACTACCCCCCAGCCACCACACACACCTCCTCTCGCTTTGAATTATCTTCGCACCCACTGGCTCTTTTTCTCCTCTGATTTTTTTTTTCGAAAACTGCACACCCTCCCGTCCTTACACCCACCCACCCCGATCTATGTGGGTGCCCTGAGAGCGCACCCAGGGGGGGAAACTGTGTATCAAAGCTCCGCTGGTCCCCCAGGCAGCCTCGGATCACCGTGGCCAGAGACAAACTCCCTGCCGGGCCCCCAAAGCCGACATGCCGCGGAGGAAGCAGCAAGCGCCTCGGCGCGCCGCAGGTACGCACTGGTTTTGGTTTGCATGCGATTTACCTCTCTCTCTCCCTCTCTCTCTGTCTCTCTCACCCCCTCTCTCTCTCTGTTTGCGACCCCCTCCTCCCCAGATCACATACTTTTCATTGATATTTCTCACAGCCATTACGCAACATTTGTTTAAGTGTAACATGTTTTCTTCTGTAAAGTAACCAGGGGAGAGCACGGATCTAGCACCAGACACTTTTCAGTTCCAACATCCTTCTCTCACCAGACATATCCTGTATGCTCTGTCATAATTATTGCTTTTATAATCATCTGGTGTGCAATATCCACCACTGCTATTATTAAAGCAACTAGTTCTTTCATTTTTAGAAAACAAAACATGTAAAACCCCACTTTTTTTTCTTTAAGAGCAAACTCTAAACTTTGCAAGGTTCATTCTTTTTCTTGTGGATTAGTGGTTACGTTGGTAGACAGAAGAAATAATAACTGATTACTTGTTTGAGTCACTTTGTCAACCAAAAATGTCAAACATTCATTTTATAGCCTCTTAAATAAAACATTTTCCTTTTATTAAATCACTGCACATTGAATCTCTCTTGGTTTCGAACTGTTGCCTGGACCAAACAAAACATCTGAAGATACCACCTGAGGCTTTGGAAGTTTGTGATGGGAATTTTCCACATTTTTAATGAAAAATTGGCTCATAAAAGAACCAACCTTCAGATACACGATACTGCAAAGGAATAGTGACAGTCTGTGGATTGTGATATTTTGGTGTTTAATAGTGAGACCCGGTTGTCCTACTGCCTTTCTAAAAGGTCATAGGTCAGCCAAGTGCACGAGTCCCTGAAAAGAAGCAGTGTGAGAGTTTTTATCGTGAGAAATCTTGCTCAGTTTTTCTCGTCTCGTCTCCGAGAACTCGGATCTTTTATAGGTCTCTCTTGATTCGGTTTCCTCTTTTACAGCGACTCCTTCTCTTCCTCCTCCTTCTTTGCTTGTAGATATTGACTGTGGAATTAGAGAAGTGTACTGGAGTGGTTTGCTGGAGCCTTAGGGTCAGCTGACTGTCACGGACGCCTTGATGTTTGGCGATTTCTTTTAGAGAAGACAGATTTCCTCTACACCATCCCGATAAATCATAGAAGTGAATTATTTTGTTCGTCCTTGTTGTGTATGATTAGAATCTTTTTATAGTTCTTTCTGTTCTCAGCATTCTACACTGTTGTTAGTAATATAGCGTGATGGCCTGCACATTTACACCGTGGTCGGTCTGTGTTTTTCTTGTGGAAGTTTGTAATATATTTGGATGCACAACACTACGTTTTAATGACCTTATTATATTTTCTATTATATTTTATCCCCCATTGTATCAAAACATCTCATATAAAAACTATTGTACTTTGTTCTGAGTCTGCACTTTCTATAGCGTTGGGACTTTAGTATAGTGAACTGTCTGAACATTTCTTGGAGATCCTTGTTTGCATCAGGGTTTGGTCTGTTTCTTTGTTTCCTTCCTTTTAGTTTCTGGGAAAGACTTTTCTTCCAGTGTAAAGATTATTTCACAGCCGGGGGAGGGAGTGTATACTGGAAGAGAGCTTTAATGGACAATTGCCATCTTTGATTTGACGCCTGATTGATCACCTGTCATCTTGGCGAGCCTTTGATCTGTTCATTCCCAATAAGTGTCAATAAATCACCCCTCCCTCCCTCCCTACCTCCTGCCTTCTCTCCCTCACTCATTCCGCTAGGAAAGCAGGGCCTGCTGAAGTCATGTCTGGCCTCGCAAACTTCTAGCCATTAACACCACATTTAATTGCATCTTTGTGTCTATTTTTTTCTCCCCAATTCATTAGCTCGCATTATCCCCCTCACCCCCCAGAGCATTCCCTTTTTTTAAAAGAAAAAAGTGATATCTTGAGTCATGCGCATACAATCTTAATTTCGGTAGCTTTTGTCTTAGCATAACTAATGTGGCTTCGAAACACTAATTACCATTCATTTTCATAGTGAATTAGAAATGATTCATGCATGACCTTTAGCATTTTATGTGGAGCCATTTTACCTATAGGCATATTTCTTATTTGTAACTTTGTGCAACTCTCAAAAGATGCTGCAGGTTGGCAGTATAGCACGTGCAAATAGGAACGCAATGCTTTTTGTGCACACGCATGCACGCAAAATGATATTAAAAATGTAACTATTAACCTCATCGTGAGGCGGAAGACTGGTTTGCTCCATCAGAGGGCCCGTCAGAGAGACTTTGTTTCATATTTGATTTAATTGTCTGCCCTCTGACAGCCACATTCATCAATGGCCCTAATGGTCAATCAGAGGCTGGCACAGAGAGAGACAGAGAGAGAGAGAGTCTTATGTATTCTCTGCCCAAGGCCTGACTTGATCAAAATGTTTTAGCCCTAATGGACACAATGGGTGGGGGCAAAGGAATAGGTGGACAGACGGATAGATGGATGGATGGATAGATGCATAGAGGGATGACTGAAAGCCTTTTTATTCAGCTGGAATGAGGGAGTGTGCCGGCAGTGAGAGCGGGAAAGAAAATGAGGCATTTATTTCTTTGATGAGTGGACGAGCACAAACACGAGGCAGGCGAAGGAGGAGTTTCGTTTTCAACTATTGGCGACTTTCTATTTTTTACCCTTCACTCCTCCCTCCCCCCATATCCTATCCCTTCCCTCCCTCCCTCCCTCCCTTCTTCCCTCCAGCTGCAAGTTGTAAGGTTTTGCAGAACTGCATGGCACACAAAGAGTGATGACAAATTGATTGCACTGTAGTGATGGCAGGAGTTATGGGAGGATGGCAAATGATAGGTCTTGATTAGGAGTTTGGGGGGAGTGGGAGTGAGGAGGGGGAGGACAGAGTACCCCAAACCTTGATTTTTTAATTTTATTTTCCCCAAAAATCTCTTCATTTTTTTTGTTTCCTCTCTTTTGTGTGACTGCTTCAGTCTCTGAACTCAGAAAACAAAGCAATCGAAAGGGTTCGTGGTGAAGTTTAGTTGGGAGCTGCACGGCTTAAAAAAACATCTACAGTAGTTTGTTAGAATAAGATTGAAGGTCACTATGTTTGTCGAAAAGATCTGTGCTGATTTGGAGCTCCACATATGTTCTTAATTGGTTGTTACTCAAACAGACCACATGTTGATCCCCTTGGCATCACAGTCAACCTATCCGAAGTCCTGTGAGTTTCTGTTACATTACATTTGTACACGAAGCAACAAATTTCTTCTACTTTACACAAGTCTGCATTTATCTATATTCTTTCTAGGTTCCCATTTATTCTTCCTCTTTCTTTTCCAAAAAACCTCCCCCATACCACCACCACCGCAAACACTTCCCGCCCTGGTGACGGAGCGCACTCAGCCATCTAAAAAGAGGAGTTGTTTTGCCAGCTTCATTAGCGTTCTCCTAATTAGCCGAGCATCTGATGGATCTCTGACAGGCCTAATGATTGGAGATGACAAGCTCCGCACACTGTCACGCTCACCAATTAGGTCTGCGGCATAGCTGGATGTAATCAACTTGATTTTACACCGTCCTCATTTGCCCTTGCTCCACCTCCTTTTCCCCCGTTTTTCTGCCCCACCACAGGTGAGGGGTTTGGACACGAGGCGGCATGGCGCAAGTTTGAGCGGATGGGAGCAAAAGTAGTCGTGGTCATTGCTGAGGAAAGCCGCTGTTTGTTAAGGCGTTGACCTTGTGTGCATGTTTATAAAAAAGGTGGACTTGTCTGCATATGCATACGTGTCTGCGCACAGCTTTCTGAGGAAGGGTATTTATTTTTTCAGTGCTCCTGACTTTAGAAAAAGACTCTCCGTGGGCTTCAAAGCCAGGCTTAACCAAACAGATCATTGTTATAGGAAAGGAAGCTTGAACATCAAACATCCAGTGTATTTTTTTAACCTTAGTTTAATAGCTCCAAATTCTACATGACTTATGTAGCTTACACGTGAAACCACAAATTTATTGCTACAAAGCTATGCAGTTTTTATAAAAAATGAAAGTCAATTAGAAATAAGTTGCATGGCGTTAACATAGTATTGTGTGTGTGAACGTGTATCGCCCTTCTGCAAGCCCACTGCAGATTGATAACGTTGACACTGGTCATTATTAGCTACTCAATGACACTTTCCCCGAGTGGGAGGATTTTTCACCCACGCTGATTTTTCCGAAACACCTATCATCAGCACGGTGTCCAAAAAGGCTAAGCATGATTTATGTAAATATTAACATCGAGACAGATCTGCTTCTGTCCAACAGGAGATAGATGGCAGCTGAGGAGGAAAAGCAGCTGATTTCTGTGATTTCTCTGCCTCAGTGTGTGCGTGTGTGAGTGACTGAGTGTGTACACATTTGCAAGAGTGTGTGATTGATTGTAGATGAGAGCAAGAGATTAATCATGCTTGATGTGTGTTAACGTTGCACTCGCGGTGGATCTAAGTCGAGATGCAGTGGCCCATTTAAATATACTCACTCACACACACACGGATTCGCAGGAGGGAGCGGGCACACTCGCACACGCTCAGCGCAGACACGCACATGTTCACCTTGTTCGGCATTCGATAGCACACATTCTGAGTGGAAATTTTTTTAAAAGTATAGGGAATACTTTTTATGTGAGAGCTGTTTGCAGGGAAAATGATCCTGTGTGTGTCTTATCAGTGGATGGCAATGTGATCTAATGAAACCTGTCAGGAAAGCTAAGCTAATTAACCTTGTTTAAATAAAGTTTTGATAATTCTATTAATTCATTTTTATTAATGAAGAGCAACAGAAATTATTTTCTAAGCGGGACTTTTATAGGTGTTTGCTTATTTTATAATGTAGTAAAAGTGAAACTTTATATATTTTTCTTTGGCTGATGACATAGTTAAAGGTAAAATATTATTGTTCATTATTATATTCTGCAGTCTATAAGTATATCACTTCTTGCCTTTGTCTATTAATTACATCTAATATATTTCTTTCGACATTTTTAGCTCACACCGTGTAGCTCGGATAATTTATTCTTTGACTGGGGCTTTTCAGTACAGTATGTGATCTTGTTCAGAACAGGCTTTTTAGTTCAAGAATGTTCACCACCTTTGATTTATGTCTTTTGTCCTCAAATATCGCGTTTCAGAATTTCAAGGCTTGCCAGCTGGAAATGACCTCTAAGACATGATAGAATAATTTGCTAAATAGAATAATGAGACTGAAAGGTTTTGCATCCTTGAAGTAAAAATGAGGAACTTCAAATGAATTTGAAGAAGAAAAAGTGCTTCAGAAGCAAAGCTGCACTGCAAATAGAAATAAAGTCACTGCCTTAAAGTTCAATCTCAGACTATCAAAATGATTATTAACTCATTTTTGATTATGGTTTTCTTTGTTTTATTTTTTGCATTGATTACAGGGTCATGTTCAGTCCAGTTGTAACAATACAAACTTTGGTATTACTGTCACTGCTGCAAGATGCTCTGATGGAGGTTTAGACGTGGTGCAGACTTTCCGTGATCCTATAAAAATTAGTCGCGGTGACAAAATCTTGGTCTGACATTTTGCATTTAATATCACTTGTTTTCAATCCGAAGCAAATGTTTTTAAGGGTGTTGTGCTGAAATAACAAGCAGATAGTGGTTACTATCCTGGGCTTACAGGCGGAAAGAGTTGGGAACAACGGTTCTATCGCCTTCAGCATGACTTGCTAAAGTTTTAACTCAGCCTAAAAGCTTATTTCTGCCTCGAGTCCAATAAATGTACAACTAAATCCCCAATCTGCCCTCACGACACGGCCTCTGTCTCAAATTTATCACATTTAATAAAACTTTTGCATGTATGCTGAACTGAAAACACTTTCTGTTCCACTCAGTCTCAGCGTGCCAGTCTCAGTCCTGCTCCCTGCATTACTTTGTGCAGAGTGAGTCTTTCCCAGGCAGCTAACTGACATTGTGATTTGTTATGGCCTTCCTCTGCTTTTCTCTGAGCTCCTGCCCCACTATGCTACAATGAACCAAGAGAGGGAGAGAGAGAGAGGGGATATAAAGTGGGAAAATTGTAGCATAGTTAAATATTCTATCATAGGGAAAGACAGAAAGGGAATGAGATTGTAAAAATGATTATGTGCACGGGCAAGAGAAAGTAGGAATGAATGAAAAAGCAAGCAAGTAGACAAATGACAATCATAGAAAGAGAGACAGAGCAGGAGGGAGGGATGGAAGGAGAGGAGCCTGAGCTCCCTCATATCTCCCCCCCCCTCCTGCCCTTCCATTCCTTGAGGATAAGTGGCTGATGGTTTATAAACAGTGTTTCTTTTCCTCCCTCTCCCAGAATCTTCTGTCATGGCTCCCATTAGGTTGACAGCTGTCAATTAGAGCTCCCTTGGTCTGGCGCACTGCACTTTATTGCAGGCAGTTGATGCTGTCATTTTGCTCCCAGTTTCGCCTTGAGCGTTATCACGAGCGCTCAAACAGTCAATAGCTGATGCATCAGCAGTTATTTCTTAAATTGGCTCACAAGGCTGCATCCTCTCCTCATTTTTTTCTACCCCCCACCCCAATTCTTCCACCCCCCTCTTCTGTCTATCCACTCCCTGTTCTCCCCCTTCATCCCCAAAGATGATTTTGAGAGGAGAGAGCGAGGGATTATGGCTGTAGAGGGGTGCAAACACTTCTTTGGTATGGAGTTATGAAAAGCAAACAAACATCAGATACAACTCAGTCTATATTTGAATGTGGCTGCTCAGTGAAGAATTAAGACGATTCCAGAACATTAGCTTAAAAAGTCTGTTGTTATTTTGCATGCATGCTAATACATTATTCACTCAACATTTTATTACAGAAAGGAGAAGTAGAAAAAGTTTTTTTTTAAATGTTTCTTTAGGACATGTTAATATTGCTCTTAGTGATGAAATTATACATTTTGCAAAACATTTTGCAAATTTTTAAAGTAGCTGCAAACTAAGTATTCAGATTGTATTTAAAGTTAGAAAATACTACAGTCAAAAGTGTAACATTGAAACAATTGAAGCTGCATGAAAAAGGTTTAGTGTGCAGTGAAGAATAATAACTATGATATACAAAAAATAAGAAAAAAAAACAGATAAAAAGTATGCAAAAGTAAATATACATATTATTGCTTAATGCTTAAATACATAATATTCCATTTAC
>NC_067114.1:26122086-26134586 GCF_021347895.1 Acanthochromis polyacanthus | reverse complement strand
AAGAGTGCATCACACTCCTCTGACACATTTTTTTCTCTTTAAATGCACTCTGCAGATGTCAGCCACCTCGCCTGCAAGCGACAAAAAGAGAAAAGAGGCAGGAGAAAGATAGTCAGCGAGGAAAAGGGGCCGAAAAGAAATACAAAGCCGCAGCCTCTCTCTCTGTTTCTCCACTTTATGAGAAGTTTCAGGGTGGTGCTGGGGGGGGTGCTCAGGTTACAGCCCCATGTTAAGGCTATTTGTCTAGGTTTGGCTGTTTTATTTGAAATACTAGTATCTCTGTTGCCAAACGGGACCATGATTGATATCGCTGCACCCCCCTCACCGCTTGCCTGCCCACATCCAGCAGTCGCTTCTCTCTCCTTTTCTTCTCTTTTTTATTTTTCTTCAATGAACTATTCTCTGTAACTCAGCCAGGGAACGCAAAGGGCTTGAAATAAAAGGAAGAAAAGAGGCATGCGAAGAAAGAGAGAGCAAAGAGAAAGAAGAGAAACTGAGAGGGAAAATCAGGGCAACCTTGCTTCCTCGCTGCAAAAAATATTTCACCCAATATCTAATATCGGTTTGAACACATGTATGCGTGCGCTCACGTATTAGACCATGCACTGATGTGGTGTGTGTGTTTTAAGCGTCTTTGTGGATCCATGTTTGTTGCATGTGTTCGGAGGTTTCCAGAAACCAGAAGAGGAGAGCAGCGAGTAGACGAGCACCGTCTCACTGCCAAACAGTCGATTTCCCCCTCTCATCGTCCGCACCATACATCACAGACCCACCCTTCTCTCCTGACACAATGACGTGTGTCATTTATCAAACAGGGCCTTGCCAGGGCCTCACATGTGTGTGTGGGAGTGCATAGTGGTGTGTGCATGCACATTTTGTGTGTGTATACAAGTCCATATGTGTGTTTTCAGTGTGTAGGGCAGTCTTTCCTTCTGCCTCTGAGGTCCTCCAGGGAAGGAGGGAGGGAGCGAGGGATGAAGAGTGAGGAGGAGAGAGAGAAACAGAGAAAGAGGTGATTATTGGTTGAATGAGTGAGTGAGTGTGAGAAGTTGGGGGAGCAGACGGAAGGAATCGGCTGGACTAGTTTCGCCAATGTTTTGGCCCGGCTACTTCTCTTATCCCCTATGGGTGATGAGGAAAAAGAAAATGTGTGCGAGTGTGATATTGATAGCAACTTTAAATAGTATTTTACACGCAGTTACTCACATTTCACATCATAAATAAATATAGATTGTAAAGCATACCTCCATTAATCTCCTCGATTCGTGTGCAGGCATGCATTGGTGTTTGTGTGTCAATAACAATCTGTGTATGTCTCTCTCCCATGCTCATGTGTCTTGGGGGTTGCTTGCAGGCGTGTATCAGTCATGATGTCTTATCTAACACACACACACACAAACTCACAACCGCTCGCGAGTCTCTCCCATGGGTTTGGATGGTGCAGTCTCTCACTCTCTCTTCACTTTTCCCTGATTCAAAGGGAGGCCTTATGGAAGATGGATGCTCCTTAAAAAAAGAGCCCGTTGATGGATATGAATCTGGCCCGGCCATTCATCACTGCTATATTATTTAGACTGGATCGCTACAGAGCTGTAACCTGAGCTACAGCTACGAGTGTGTGAGTGTGAGGACATGGCAGGTGAAGGGGGGGTGGAGACAGACAGACAGAGTGGACAGTTTGGGTCGCAACAAAGGGAGGGAAAGCATAATTACAGTAAAGTGAGAAGAAGTGACTGAAACTCTGCAGCAAATAAGCATGTAAGAGATGGATTAAAGGTCTACATAGCCAAAAGGTCCTGAAAGGGCAAAAGTTGGAGTTGATGATGGATGAGCACTTCTTACCTACCTGCTCTCTTCCAAGGTTACATACCATCTTATACACAATAATATTCAGTGCTTCATGTGGTGAAAAGCAACATCATTTCCTAAATAAAGTATTTTCATTATTGATGTAAGTGGAAAAACTCACTCACTAACTGTGATGCAGGCTCTGCTGTCAGGACAGATCACTATCTGCTGTAGACGCTAAACACTGCAAAATAATATGCTGTAGACACTGAATACTACACAATAAAATGGTGCACATGATTTTGTACAGGCTGATCAAGTGGAAGACAAAAACTATTAGTGTTGTATTGGTTTTGTCTTGTCTGTCGGCCTAGAGCCACATAGATGCCAGTGGCGGTGAGCAAGTAATATCCCATGGCTCAAACAAAAGGCTTTTGATTGGAAAACACATATGTAGAAAAGTAAATGTGCTGTGTTAACTATTTCCAAATAAAAAGTCACAATTTCTAGAGTCTCACTTTCCAGGGTAACCATTAACACCATGAAAGAAAATACAATACAAATTGTTGTATTAAATGTCCACAGAATTTTATTTTGTAGGATCTACACGTGTTTACTGTAATACCAGCTGCACTGTCAGCACACACACATACACACATACACACACAAAAAAAACAGTGTTCCTTCACAGTTAATATGCAGTTTTGAAAGAGTTTTGAAATGTAGTTTCATTTTTAGACAAGAATATTTTCTGTCAGACTGATAAGACCGTGACATAGTTGGAAAGGCTTTGAAGAAACCACAAAGTTTGCATAAAGAAGTAGCAGAGTAGCAGGACCCTCACCCATGGGACCAGGGCCATCACCATGGTATCATTCTTAGACTAAGACAGAAAATATGTTTCTGTCACCTAAATGCAATTTAGTTGTATTGGAACATAATTTTTGCGTTACAGACAGTGTATCTGCAGTAGAGGTCTGCAGTCAGACACCTATTGAAAGCATACACATTTTACACAGCAAAGTCTGTCTGCAGATATAGGGCCCTATGTATATGTGAACAAAGTGTTAAGCCACATTGCTTTTTGTGACTCCACAGGGAGTAAGAAAAAAACTGTTGGGAGCTGTAGATTACACTACTGAAAATGAAAAGAAAGTTTGAAAGAAGTTAGCTAACCAAACCTCGAAAACCCGCTCTTCATCTCTGCTTGAGGCTAGAGAGGCTACAATTACCGCTACGCTCACAACCCACCTGACTCTCCAACTGAATTGTCGGTGCTCAGGTTATGACAAGGAACAATGTGTGAAATAAACTGGGTGATTTCTCAGGTTCTGCTGTATTATACTATTTTTCTTTGCTGTCCGTTTTTAGTCCAGTGTAAATTGATTGATTGGCAATGACGCTACAGCTGTAGGAAACTGCTTTTTGAACTTTTGGTACACCTAATGAATACAAATCTGGATGATACAAACAATTATTTTGGAGTATCTATGACGCTCAGAAAAAGAATGAAGCTTTTATTATAGACATGGGACGTGTTTTATTGTATTTGGGAGAACAGTCAGTTTGGACCAGTCACTCATCAGATGATGAACAATTCAGACTGTGGCCAGTGGTCAAATTCACCTCATAGCCTTACAGGCCAGTGCTGTTCCTGGAGACTTCCATGCATTCCTTTAATTATAAGTCCAAGGTTTTGAGGGAGGTGATGAAGGAACTTGTCCAGAAACAGTAGAATCCTAATTATTGGTCGGTTGAAGATGAACTCCAAAAATAACTCCAAAGGTACTGACATTACTAATCACTATTTCGTACATATATAATACGCAGTGATAGAACATAGTAGTTGGATTTGTTCATTTTGATGCAGTGTTACTTGGAGTGGCAAATGTGTGCCAGAGGACAACAGGAATCAAGAGTTGGAATGGATTATACAGATACTTCAAAACAAGTCTTCACACACATACTGTAAAACAATTATTATAAAAACAATTATTTGTTACAATGTTTATTATGTGGATAAGGTCAGTGAATAGGATGGCGAGGTGGGAGAAAGGCTTTAATTACATAAAAGTTTTACAATGAAAGTTTAACGGAATAAAAGGAAAATTCGTAAGAGGCATATGTTTTAATTCACACTGAAGAAAAATAAAATTTCAAAAAATGCTATTTGTCTAATATTGCACTGTTTCAAGTGGTGGACTTTAGTTTTTATTTTTTGCAATTCTTTTTGATCTGGCCACCAACAGTGATATTCTGTTTGACTCCATTATTGATTATCTGATGTGAACAGTTGTTCATGAAATGAATCCATAGTTTGAAGAGGAAGAGAAAATCAAACCACTGCAACAAACTCTCCTCATCGAAACTCCTTCCATGTGTACACAACTTTTAAAAATATGAACGGTTACATTTTCTTGGATTTTGGTAGGCTCCTGCCTTCCCTTCTCTTTTCCCCCTCTCCATCTCTCTTACTCTTCCCAGGTTTCTATAGCACCAAGGCAGACGTGGTGATTTATTGTGGCCATCCATCTCTCCTACTCATCCATCTCTGGCCGGTTGCTAGGCGATCATGGCAGCAGCTGTTTGCTTTTGAGTTCGACAGAGGGGCCGTCAGTCAGCGGCGGCAGGTGAAAAGCATTACCAACGCGCTGTTGTCACGCCGAATAATTAATCAAAGGCAGGAAAGATAATTAAAAGATATGACCCTTGCTGGTACTTGGTCCTGGGTTAGCCTGGGAAAAGAGGGAGAGAAGTGGAGAGGGGAGACTAGAAAAATATGTGAGAGGAAGAAGACTCTTTCTTCATCAGT
The DNA here is from genome assembly GCF_021347895.1 of Acanthochromis polyacanthus. Taxonomy (NCBI): domain Eukaryota; kingdom Metazoa; phylum Chordata; class Actinopteri; family Pomacentridae; genus Acanthochromis; species Acanthochromis polyacanthus. Next base: position 26,129,986 of record NC_067114.1, on the reverse strand, counting down.
GTCTCTTTGCAGTATCGTACTGAAATGTTGTAGGGTCTTTAAGATTGTACCTTTCTAACAATCTTGTGTTTGACCCCTCCTCTCCCTCCCTCAAACACTCAGGGAGACGAGGAGAGGCGGAATGAGTGAGTGCTGATAAAACAGGCTCTCCTGGTAGTCAGTGGCACTGCTTTAATTAATTAGGAGGAGATGGGCTGGAAAAAAATGAGAGAAAGGATTTTTGAAAAAGACCTGGCAGACTGAATGAAAAAGCTCTTCCAACTGTTGTGGATTCGTCCGTCACCTCCAGTTGAACTTATGCAGCTATATGCAGAAACCAGACTGAGTGACAGCCATCTGCTCTGTCAATATTCTAAATATTTTTGGCATTTGAATTTTTTTGTAACCGTTTAACCATACAGGAGACACGTGAGAGAAGAGAGAGTGAGAATACAATCCTGTAATAGAGGTTTAATTTCTGTTTTAACCAGATAAACCATGAAGGCATCAGTATGCTTCACCAGAAGCGTTTGTCGAATGGTTTCAAAATGACTCCCTGTACACCTTTCAGATGATTGGTCGGGAGGTGACACAGTTGCCACAGCTTGAACTTCTCTATCAACTTCTCCTTTTTCATCCTTTACCCAGCTCCCTCTGTTACATGTTTTTCTATCTAAAAACCAAGTTCAACACCACAAATGTCTGTGTGCTCTTTTTATCCACATTTTTAAGATTAATCATGTCTTACTCCTCTGTCTTTGATGGCAAACTTTTCACCTCAAAACATCTGTGAGCACTTTGGCTTTCTAAAGACAACCTGTCAAACAAGCTATTTTGTTTTCAATAAATTAAACCTGCAGCACTTATCGTGAAATCCCTAAATTAATTCATTCAGCAGCATCTTCTGTCTTTTCAATGACCATTTTAAAGAAGCTGGATGAAGCTTCAAAGTGTAGTCAAGGTTCCACCAGGTTTTAAAACTTAAAGACTACAATCTCTTACTGAGAGTTTGTGAAAACCTCAAGTTCATCTGCCGTCCTCTGAGGTAAAGGACTACCTACTAACTCTTGACATTTTAATTTGAATCTTTAAAAATTAAAAAAAAAGAACAACTCCCTCCTATTTCATTTTCTGTTGGTGAAAGTATTAACCAGAGTTTTGATTAAGATGTATCATCATATAACGTATTACAAGTAAATTCTGATCCTACTTAGTTTTGTAGTCATACCTAAGTGCAGACTTCAAAACAGCTGTTTAAATACATTGTGTTTAGGTGATCAAGGTGACTTAAACATTACTGTCAGATTGTTTTATCTAGTTTTATTTTTCTAAGTTAGCTTGCATATGTTATGTTAGGTGACAAAAGATTTAAATCCTGTCATTTTGGGCCACATTTTTAATACAAATACACAATATTTTTGTAAATACTGAAGACTCTAAAATAGATTTTTGAATGTATCGTCAACCCATTTTTTGCATATTTCTGTTTTGCAAGACTGTGTTGAGTGTGTGACTTTACTTTCCATGCTCATGCATTCCACTTGCATGCATTGCAATCCAAGGTTTCATACGTGCATCTCTGGTGAAGAATCCGACAGGATCTCCAGCCTTCCCCTCTATGTCATATCTTTGATCTCCCAGGCTGGGTTCTCGTGTGTTTTGACGTCCCTCATTTTCTCACCACCATTTATTATCTGGAGTTTATACAGAGCAAGCACATCAGTGGAACCAAACGTTTCTACGTCCAACCAGCTAAGCTCTGAGACATAACAACAGCATGAGGGAGAAACACACAGATGGAGAGAAACAGATAGATGGACAGACTAACAGGAAGACACAAAGGGATTATTTTGTATTCACATATCAGGCTCATTTTAGGGTGTCATGAGTGGTCTGAAAGCTGTAGCAGATAATTTATTATCCAGATTTTTATGTCTCCATGCCAGCAGCAGCTGTGGTCAGAGACATTATACTTTCTGGTTGTCTGTCTGTCCTTCCCAGTTTTGTGAACGTGATATCTCAAGAATGACTTGAGAGACTTTCTTAAAATTTGGAACAGACATTTACATGGACTTAAAGATGAGCTAGTCAGGATTTGGTGGTCAAAGGTCACTGTGACCACTCAAAGCATGTCTTTGGCCATTCTGACTAAATTGTACACAACTGTCTCACAGGACAAAATGGTTAAGTGATGACATTTTATATTGAAAAGGTCAAAGGTCAATTTCAATGTGACATTATGTTCTGCAAAAACATTTCTTCTGCCATTATTCCACACCATAACTCAGGAACAGAAGAGCCATTGTTACCATACTTTGTACAAACACTAGTAATATTAATCTTAGGTGCCCACCTTTAAAATGTGGTCATTACATCGGTGTTCTGTGCTGTCAGGTTGAAGATGTGTGTGAAGCATCAACATTTTAGAAATTGTAGTTTCTTTGCAGAAACATCCCTATCTGAAACTCTGTCTACTGTCGTGGTTACAACTGCAACTCTGTGTTCAACCTTCACTCATATATATATATATATATATATATATATATGAATAAAATTCTAGGCTCCCCAGGGATCAGCTGACCCACAAAGATATACATAATACAGGAGCTAAACATTTTATCATCAACATCAGATTAAAACATCTGTTGCCCACAAAGAGAACTTTTTCCTGAAATTTAACGTCTTATATTTTAGGACTTAAGAGTCATGTGGCATTGGAACCTTAAGGTGCTTTTTGGAAACTAACATTTACCACTATACTCACTACCTGTCCGTCACTGGTTTTCTCTAGTTTTAATCAGTTGCAGCCATGTGCTGCAAACTCAGTTTTTTTAAACACTGTCATCAATATTGTCCCACACCAAAAACAACAGACATAGGGTTTTATTCTTGTATTGCTAAGTCACTTCCAAAGAACAGTCTGATGTGCTGCTGAAGTTCCTCTTTCTTGTTCAGTAACCCAGCAATATGCTAAATCTACGGCTGTACATGTAGTTTTGAAATTATTTCATGTTTAGCTGTTTTGTAAAGCCCATTCTTGGAGTACATGGAGTATAATCTTTCTTTTGCCACTGCCAACAATCTTTACTGTTTATACATATAAAGACTCAACAGATTGACAGATATGTTACCCAAGGTAGCAGTAATGGGAAAATTTCTTAGGAAGTGCAATGATGTAAGTTAGAACTTGGTCTAAAATTATTGAAACTTCACTACACCGAAGCTATTATTAGAAAAATGTTGCAAGCTAGGCTACACTGGCATGGCAAAGGTAGTTCACTCATCAGGATCCATTGTTTATCCATTATCTATATACCACTTAATCCTTATTTGGGTCCCAGGAGGTGGCTGGAGCCTCTTCCAGCTGACTTAGGGTGAAGGCAGGGGACACCCTGGACAGGTCGCCAGTCTACCACAGCGCTACATATAGAGACATACAGTCACACTCACATTCATACCTGCGGACAATTTAGAATCACCAATTAACCTCTGTATGCTTTTGGACTGTGGGAGCAAGCCGGAGCATCCGGAGAAACTCCCTGTGCGTGCATGCACATGTTCATGCAAACTCCATGCAGAAAGATCCCAGGAAGGCCGGTACGCAAACCGAGGATCTTCTAGCTGCAAAGTGACAGTACTATTCACAGAGTCACTGTAGAGCCCTACATCAGGAACCATTTTTTAAAAAATTGTTTCCTTTCCATTTAATTATATTAATTTGTTGCTTACAGAATGACGGTGGTGTCATGTACCGTCCTCAGCTTAATCTCAAACTGCACTGAAAGCTTTGTTCACTTAAGGAATGCTCAGTAAAATGTAACGTGTTAGGACATTACTGCACTACTTTATCACTATAAGAGATCACTACTAAGGAGCTGTTTGAATCAGAAAACAACATGCTACTGAGAAATGCAGTTAATCGAGTTGCAGCCATTACCTGCAGCGACTCTAGCAACGTTAGAAAGAGAGAGTGAGAGAAAAACATATAAGTATAGAAATACACCGACCAGGGGAACAGAGAGAAGCAGAGCAGCAGAGATGGATGCAGCAGACAGGGCATCAGTCAGCATTTAACATTTTGCTTTCTACCTTTCCTGTCACTCTTCCAGGAATGATTTAGCCTCAAGCCTTGCCCCAGGTTATATTCAGTCTCGCTGAACAACCCCCACTTCACCATCCAACACACACACACACACACACACACACACACACACACACACACACACACACACACACACACACACACACACACACACACACACACACACACACACACACACTCACATTCTGCCTGTAAACCATCACACAATCCAGCGCCATAAAAAAGAAAGTTTCTGTTTTTATTGAAGTAAATGAAAGAATGCAGATTATTTAAAGGCGCACTGGCATATATAATCACAAACAATCCACAGATGGGGAAGCAGACACAGAAAGGGTGTATGACTGTGTGTGTGTTCATTAGCACTCAGTCAATAGACACTTGATTGGTTAACATGTAGCTATTGATTCATTGACCATTATAAGCTTGGGTGTTAAACAGTCTCCCCATACCACTGCTACTGTATGAGTGAAATCCATTTGGAAACATTTATGCTCATATTTGAATGCTGTAACATGGAATTGTAATGTTTTCTTTTTGCTCTCCTAATGTCTAAAAAAACATGAGTGTAATATAATGTGGGTGTGCTAACAACCAACAGAAATGTTTCTGAGAAATCTGTTATTTCCTGAGCATTCCTGAACTTTTATCAGTCATGGTTTTCCACAAAAATGAAAAATAAAATCAGTAATGTGTGTTAAATAGCTCCCTCATGTCATATGGGCTTCATTTCACTTGGCTGCACTGTATGAATCGTCACCACATGGCTTAAGCCAAAGCAACCATTACGTAGCTCAGTCAAGAATTTCAGCGATTAGGATTGATGGATTCACCCACTCTCACTTCCATCATGGGAAACTCAAGCTGTGTCACAAAGGCGAAATGAGACATCTATTATTTGAAATAACAACAAAAATTATTGCGGGAGTCAACGTTAAACTCACTGTGAAATTATGGAGCATCCTAAGGCTTTAAGTCTTGGTAACTTCGTAGAGGATGTAAATATTTGTATATTAAAATTAATGAGCATTGACTATGAGATAGTTTTGTTTGGTAGTGCACAAAGCATAAAATTAAAAATACTTCCAGCACTATTTGAGTGATAGAAGCTATATTAAACAACACTTAATTAAATTCAGCTTTTTCAATAAAATTTGTAGTTCATCAGTATTTGAAACATCAGATTATAACATATAGTGCAAAGCTAATTATGTCATTTCCTTACATCCCTTTAATTTGAGGTCATTCAAAAACCCCAGAGAGTCTACTTTTAGTTTGTGTATTTCTTCAAAAGTTTATTGGTTCAATTTGTCAGGATCTCTCTGGATAAATGTGACCCACTGTTTTCTTCTCAGAGACCATTGGGATGTTGTACCAATGTGGTATTGTGTATATTTATGGTTTTTTTTTTGTCTCCTTTAATTACCCATCATGTAAGTTAGTATTTTTAGTTAAGCACCATGAGATATGGAGGCTTTGCTAAAAGAGCAATCTCATTAAGAATTTTAGTTTCTGTAATTAAAAACATACATGAGAACTCAATGTCAATTTTATCTATATATATATATATATATATATATATATATATATATATATACACAGCTTTGTTGAGATGAGTCAGAATAATGCTGTGTGTATGTGTGAGGGAGACAGAGAGAGAAATCTTCTCTTCTTGTCAAAAAGGGAACAACATTGGACATAATCCTGACAGGACACGGTGTTTATGGATTCCACAGACCTGATACAAATGCTGACCAGTGCACACAAAAATATACACAAAATCACGCACATGCAAACGCACACATACTGACAGAGAGTGTCTGCATGTGTGTGTACTGTGTGTGTCTGTGTGTGTAGGAGGTATGTTGTAAATCACACTAATCAATTGTGGCCTGTTTCAAGGCAGGCCAGACATGGTGCATGGTCTGTTTTACATTGCGGGGATGTGTGTATGTATGTGTATGTGTACTTGTGTATGTGTACAGCTGTCACATGATGTCCTGCATGCAGCTGTCACAAATCACAGTTATGTGTCTCCAATACCACAGATACTGTATGTATCACGTCGGTGTCTATGTGTGCGTGTGGAAGTTGTGCAAGAGTTGAACATGGAATATCTTTGTGACGTGATGTGTTGCAGTGGTGAAATGGTTTGATGTGAGAGTCTGACTTGATCGGACACATCGGGCGTACATGCATGTAATGTAGAGAACATGATGGAAATGTTTTTTGCTTATCCCCCCAAAGACTTGCTCCGGAGTTCATTTTCAGGACATTGACATTTTTCAAGTAAATAGATTCATTTGAGTGTAACAGCAAATATTGCACTATCTTCCTTTTTTTTAGATTTAGGCAATTTTGCATTAATTTCATAGCGTCTCAAAAGTATTACTTATTGCCTGCATCCCATAGCCCCTTCTACAAAATACTGGCAGTAGTGTCTTGCAGGTAGTAAATACAGAAATGTGTGGTTTTTAGAAATATAACTATGTGGATATTCTATGTACATTGTAGGCTGGAAAAATATATTTTTATTTTTAAATATGTAAGTATACTCTTTTTACAAACTGGACATAAAGCAGACATTATTGCAGTGTCTCACTTCATTCGTCCTTTGAACTATTCAATAACATTCATAGTCATCAATTTTGTAAAATGTATTTCTTCTTTTTTATTTGTTAATATGCACATAAACCCATTGGTATTGGTGCCAGGTCGTAACATTTTTCCACCAATGTATTTTTATTTGACCTACAGAAGATGTTCACTTATTTTACTCACTAGCTGTTGCGCTGCGGGCCACAACGCAGTTTCAAAATAAACTGACATTGAAGTTGATTTGAATCCAGTCATGTGACTCAAGGATTAAGCAGGCTGTTGCTTTGCAGGATAACAAGACAATTACATTCAAACTTAGGATAGTCATTTGCAGGATGTCAATAGTAGTGAATTTCTATTAAATTTGGCCTTTATAAGTTTAAATAGGGATTTATGTATGTATTTCTTATATCAGCTGTAAAATGTGATAAATAAACTCTAGTATTTCCAAAGAAGAGGGAAAATATTATATTGAAGCTTCTGTTCATCCAATCCTCAGTATGTTTTTGTGCATCTTGAACTCGTTCATCTCTCCTTGTACATACACTATCGTTCAGAAGTTTAGGATCACTTAGAAATGTCCTTATTTTTGAAAGAAAAGCATTTTTTTCAGTGAAAATAACGTTAAAATAATCAGAATTACAGTCATGACATTGTTAATGTGGTAAATAACTATTCTAGCTGGAAACAGCTGATTTTTAATGGATTTTCCACAGTGGTACAGAGAAACATGTCCAGCTACCATCACTCCTGTGTTCTAATGCTACATTGTGTTAGCTAATGGTGTTGAAAGGCTAATTGATGATTAGAAAAATCTTGTGCAGTTATGTTAGCACATGAATAAAAATGGGAGTTTTCATGGAAAATATAAAACTATCTGGGCGACCCCAAACTTTTGAAAAGTAGTGTATGTGTCTATGTGTTTACATCTGCTCATCTATTCCTTCAAAGGCTTGGTTTCCATAACAGCACACTGAGATTGCACAACTTGACAGTGTGTTGTTTGCATTGTTGGTCCACTTGTGGCCTGGGTGACATGTCTTGTTGGTACTGTGTGTTTGTTCGTACAGGTTTTTATACACCCACACATCGCTGGTACCAGTGTGACATGGTTTAAAGGACTTTTTCTATACTTTTCTTGCTGGTCTTCAGGCCTAATTATGTGATCAAAAATGGCAGTCTCCTTCCTGACATAATTCATTGCTGTCTGCGTATTTACCACCC